>NC_089745.1:31302989-31332989 GCF_040412425.1 Macrobrachium rosenbergii | reverse complement strand
ATTCTTATGAGACTAGAACAGATGGAGGACAAAATACCCGTTTCCTCCATTGTCCCAGATTTCAAAGGTTTTACTCAGACAGTTAACTTTCAGTGAAACAGCCTACCTAAGCCCCAAATTGGCCCAACAGTCATTGGTTTGTTCTGTTGCGACAACAGACAAGAAATTATATTCATTTACTATCTGTTGTTCTATCCCAGACTGTAGGAAGGAAAGTCATCTATAAGTCCTCCTTTCTAAGTTGCAACCTTGACATTGATTTTCTAAATCTAGCCTACCTTGCACCTCTTGCAGAAACTAGACCTCATCTGTCTGGCAATACCAGTCCGGATGAAAAGTGTGGTTCAGTTACCTCCACACTGAGAGCCTGGTTGAAATTTCAGTTAAAACAGTTAAAAATTTTGTGATGCACCTGTCAGAAGACAAGCTACTCACTACTACCACAGCTATGACATACAAGGTTGTGCTGTCAGAGCCCTTGCTCAGAAGTCTTTACCTCCTAGGTCCTTTGCATTCCAAAGACTGGCCTCTGCAAGGGCTCCCATCACCTGGTCCCTGATTAAGGTTCTTCACTCCTGTCATCTCCTAAATTCAAATGCAAATGCAACCCATATACTCCAAAAGGTGGGCTTCTTGACTGCCTTATATCAGTAGCTGTGATTAGTGAACTCGACTCTCTCAGGCAGGGGCAATGTTTCATCACCCTAGCTGTTGTCCCCTGGCCAGTCATTCCAAGCCAAGAATGAGGATCTTTTGAAGAGGAAATCCTCAGTTCTTCTACAGGAACTGAGTATTACAGATAAGACATTATGTCTGATCCATTCACTCCAGGATCACCTAGATGTCACAGCTAGCATTTCTCTGAGGGTCCTTTTTTTTTCTTACACCTTATGGGAAACAAGCTACTGCCCTTGCTGGGGCTGAGAATAATCTAGTGTCCTTAATAAAAAAAAGGTGGCCCCCAAAGGAATAAAAAAAAAAGGTGGGCCCCACTCCTTTGCTAAGTTGTATGATGTCCAGAACATGAGCACCTTGCTGGCTTTCTTCAGAACTTTCCTTTCAATTAAGTCTCCGAGTTTATGGGGTGGTCATAAGAAGCAGTGTTCCTCAAACTACTGCCATAGAGTGAGGAAGTCTGACCACAGTGTTTTTCAGTAGGTGTTTTGGTAAGTCTCAGCCCCATGGGCTCCTTTGCAGAAAATGAAAGGCCTCCATGATGTCTTTGGTACTTCTTTGACATTGCTGGGATGGAGCAGTTATTCTGCATCCCACTTCAGCATTATTAGGTCACTCACCTTGGAGCCATATAAGTAACAAATGTGTAGTTTCTTTCCCCCTCCTTCTTTATTGTTAATTTACAGCGGGCATCCTGGATAAAACAAGGTTGGTAATTGCTCAGATAACCATTTTTTTTCTCTGGGTCATTAGGAATCCTTTCTCTGGACCTAGGCCATTTTATAACATGTCATTTTCTATTCTGTGTTCATTTGAGGACAAATCAGCCAATGCACTGTCAAATAACAGAATTCGATGTAGGTAAAACTTATTTTGGTAGCCCCTGTAAGTCCTCAAACCCACCCTCTTTCAAAAACGTAAGGAAATCTGTTGTGGATGTTTTCTTTCACAGACCTGGTAAATAGTGGCAGAAATGTGCACTGTTGTGACATTTGTAGTAGAAGAAAGGTAAATACTAATACTTCGGGTAATCATCGTAAACGAGTAAAGAGCCTTCCTGCTTTGAGTCCTTTTATACTTCATCACTGTGCCAACAGGCGCTACTCTGAACCAAAACGACTTCTTGAGAGAATTCTTGATATTGGTTGGCCTGTCTTAAACAAAAAGCCCATGGTGGAACCAAATGGGTAAGGTTTTATATATATATATATATATATATATATATATATATATATATATATATATATATATATATATATATATATATATATATATATATATATATATATATTATACACACACATACATACATACATATATATATATTATATATACTGTATACATATATGTGTGTGTATGTGTATGTGTGTGTGTGTTACCTTCATAACATAGTAGTCTAAACTTCACCAAACTAAAAGGAAAATAGAATATAAGTTAGTCACCATACTAAAAGGAAAATGGAATATAATAAAAAGTTAATGGACATTGTAATTACATTTGAGCCCTTTCATTTCTGTATTAAACTAGATTACACCAACTTAATAATAGTGATCTCCTTTTAAAAATCAACCCAGCTGTATTCCCCCATTATTTGTAATTCTGGTGGGAAAGTGTTTCATACTTTCAGGGTGATGTGTTCATCAAAAGCTACCAGTCTTAAGATGTGATTCTGAAACACAATATTTCATTTATCTGTTGTTTGCATTTTTCCATACCAAGCTTTTCTATTGGAAGATTCTGATTCCTTATACATTACATCTGTTGCAAGAAAGGAAGTGAACGGGAATAGAGAATGAGTTGAATAAATAGGGGCAAGTTGAGTGCTTGGGGTGAGCAGGATTGGGTCTTTCCTTTCTACACTATTGTTGTTGTTACGCCTAACATCTGATAATAGCGAAGATTATAAGGCCAAAAGATAGCTAAACGAGACTGCTAGTACAACTTCTTGGTGAAAGTTCCTTTTAGTTGTTTTTTTTGTTGTATGCCTATACTGTAGTTTAAATCTCTATTATTATTAAATAGCTTATGATCATCATTACTTCATTATGCTTACAAATCATCTATCGAAGTAAAATATGTTCACTAATGTCGCAAGTAAAAGAGGGAAATTTTTTCAATTACTTTGGTGTTACCTAGCAAAATCTGTTATGATGACCATTTCCAGCACAGCTTCAGATTTGTATATTCATAATCCAACTGTGAAAAAAATTTTCTTATCTAATACAGCAATGTTTGTTTACAAAATGGCACAACATGAAATAAATGCAAGTGCAGCATTTTCCTTTATCACAAACTAAACCATAATTGTAAGACAGCAAAAATTCCTTATAACTAATATACTATCACATGATTATGAAACCTTAATAAGCCAAGTACTGATGCCTTTTAGTTATTTAAAAAGTTCATTACAAAAAATAATTACAAATGCATTTTGTATCATTATGTGCATGCTTTAGCTTAAGGAAGTTACAAATGAACTGTACCCTGTCAGTATTCTCTATTATGAAATTAGGCAATTAAAAATATAGTACACTAATTTTCATTACCAAGTAAATGTGTCAAGAGTCTTAACTGAATGTAATAATAATGGATTAGCTGGTGAGTACCACTCACTATGCATAGGTAGATAATATGCAATTATATCCCGGTATTATTGATACATCATACACTAGGTGTGTATGATGACAGAAAATAAGTTACAACTGCATAACAATAATAATGCACAAATGTTTCGTGCATCTTGATGCAGTACTCAAGAAATTTTGGCAGCCGTCATACAAAATCAGTTCTAGTCTAAAAATATTGCTTCTCCTTCGTTATTTTCATTAGGTAGAAGATTACACACCTTTATATTAATACAGTCACAGCCATTAGCAATCATCCTTCCTGTATCACAAAAATACATTCACTAATGGTGCAGCACCTTGTTTGGTTATTATAGTTAAATTAATACATGGTAGGCCTGGAATATCACCACTTAATAGTGTTCAAGGCATATTTCAAGGACCACACTTGAAAACTTATTATCTACATTATCTATTGCACTAAAATGACAGTTTTGAAGAGGATAAAGTTACAGGATATATGATTATGAGATTTATTTTTATTTACCCCTGATAAATACGATTTAGTCAGTTCCTCAAACGTTTAGCCTTATATGAAGCCTATGTGATTTGTTGTCATTCTTAATATAACTGATATCAAAATATTTCAAGAGAACCTTATGTTCATCATTCAAAGTGTTGTTACTTCTATCAAGTAATTGAAAAGATTTTTTGGCCTAAAGTAGCCTTTTGCTATACTGGGGTTTCTCTGTCTGATGATAATTGCGGTTTGCAGATAATTTGTGGAGTAGGTGATGTCTCTCTAGCATTCTGCCGCACAAGCGGTGTGAGTGGGCGGCTTCTTATTTCAGGATAGTGATTAACAGCATGGGGGTCTTCCAGTTCAGGTGTGATACTTGGTGAAGGACAGTTGGGAGTTGTGGTGCTGAGGGGAGGAGTTGAGAGAACTAAAGGAGAGGTTTCGGCATCATCTGCAGGGACCATCACAGTCCCGTCATGGGACCCTAAGGCACGATGCAGCTTGTGCTTTAATCTACGTAGTTTCTCTAGGGAGTTTGCTGAAAACTGCTCAGCCAAAGAGATAGTCTTCATTCCAGCTACAGCCCCTGGCAAATCTGGTAGTGATGCTTGGGGAATGTCTTCAACGTCAAAGTGTTCTTTTTGAGGTGAGTCTGGATTTGATGACTTTCTTATCAAGGTTTCATGGCCAAGATTCAGGGATCGAGGACGATCTCTCTTCAAGGGAGAGGAGTTGTTTGATGCTGATAGCTGTAAAAATAATATTCATTTAGGCGTTATTGTATGGGGTTTTCATGTATTTGATTTTTTCCCCTTATCAAGAGTAGACTTTCGTTTTGACTGTAATTTCAGTATCTTTTTAATAAACTGGTCTTAAAATCTATTTCAGTATTGAAGCTTTTTAAAAATTTTTATTATTTTAAGTATGCAGCAATTGTGTTTTTAATTTTCAATAACATGCCTTATTTAAGAAAAATAGGAATGCTTCACAACTATTGATAGGTTTAGTAGCCTTAATTTTCCTCAGATACATCCTGGTCCCCATTCATTAGAGAATGAAGAAATTAGCATAGCGTTGTTGATGACCATAGTTCTCTAATACCTCTGGGGATACATCATAGGAGTGAGGGGAAAGGAGTATATGGGCATCAAAAGTTTTGTAAGGGCGATGTCAGGTTGAAAGGCTGGATTAGTTTATGAGTGGTGAGATTGGGTTGTGACAGCAGGCTGCTCAGTTATTACTGAAATGAATAGGGATTAATAGTACTTTGCAGAAAATTAAGTAACGGCATCTTATAAAATATAAACCAAAATTATGAAAAGAAAGGGGTGCCTTCAGTCATATGCATTTCAAGCAAACATGAATAACACTTGTCTTTAAGAAAAGAGAAATGGATGATAAATGCTTCACTTCTGAAAACACCCAGCACGTTGTTCATGCGATAAACAGCAACATGAAAATTCACCAACATACCCTTCTGATAGGTGATAATTCTCTTGTTTCGTCTCCACTAAAAGCCTTTTCGCTCCTGAAGGAACTATTGTGCGTAAGGCCTAATGGCTTTTCAACGTTGCTATGTTTGGGAGATGTAGAAGTCGATGAACATTTCAGTGATGATGCCCTGTAGTTGTAGATTTTAGGATATTAAATGTACATCATGAACAGCTATGGTACTGTAAGCTCTACGGGCATAAGGGATGATTAAGCCATGCTTCTAGGATTGAGATCAATCTTTTTTTATTTTTTTTTTTTTTCTTTTAGTCTCTAGGAAGAGCCACTCGGTCCTTTTGTCTACATGAGTTAAACAAAACCTTAACTACTGTGGGTGTGAATTGTTAGTCATTTCCTACATGGCCTTTTTCCCTATGACGAGCGCAGTGAGCCAATGCAAAAACAGACGAGATTGTTAGTTGTTTTCAATAAGGCGAATGAAGTAAGCCATAACTGATGGATGTATATTCATTGCCACTTTCTATGAAGAAGCGAAGCGATCCGGTGACACGTGCCTAGCAGAGAAAAGCGAGTGAGGTATCTGTCACTAGTAGTAGGAGGAAAATGTGTGTATATATTTTGTATTTATATTAGTTGAGAGAATGGCAATAACTGTTATATATATATATTATATATATATATATATATATATATATATATATATATATATATATATATATATATATATATATATATATATATATATACATATAAATATGGAATCATATTAGAAGGCATTCAAGCAATTAATAATATTACAGAGGAAAACAGGAGGAGAGAGAGAGAGATTACAATAAAACAATGAAAATTTTTTATAGTAATGGTATGGAAAGAAAGAGGGTAAGGGTAATTTGAAACAAAATTTAGTTAAGAAAACCTTACAGAATTAGAAAGCAAAGTTCAGTTGTATTCAGTATGTACTGAAAATAATGACAATACAATTGTTACCCAAGTTCTTTGTGACAGAAAAACTCCTTCCAAATTTTTAGTTTCATCATTATCAGAATCATATTTACTTTTAAAATAGTCTGTTAACTATTATACCAACAATTTCGGGCATTTAAATGAAGAGAAGATGTTTTCTTACAAAATTTCAAAAACAAGGAGCAAATATTGGTTCAAAATAAAGTTCATCTTACCTGGAAAGTGAAGGATTATTATTTGATTTGTATGGTGAAAAGCTTGATGCTATGGACGGGGCTGCAGATTCTGAATCCGATGGTGGTGCACACACGACCTTACGAGCAGCGAGTGGCGATGATTGAATGTACACAACATCTAACTCTTCGGCACAATTGACCGCTTCTGGCACACCATCAACCCCGCCAGTTCCCCCTGTGGTGGTCAGTAATAACTTTGATTATGATGACACTGTCATGTTCTAAGTTTCAATGTGTCTTGACCACAAGAAAAGTACAATACTACATCCATTTCAAAATTATGCGAAAAATTAAGCTGGAAAATTAAGTGGTGAAATATTTGAAGCATGCTCACATCTCAATAGAGTAATTGGTTATGGGCTACCGATGAAAAAGAGCCCGTGCCAGCACAAAGCTGGCTTAATCAAGACTGAATCTAGAATATATATTTGGATATCAGTGCCATAGCCCTTCTCTTTCACGTTAAAGCAAATATGTATGTAAAGATATGTTGCATAATTATTTTATCTGGGATTGTCAGTTTCACTTTTATGTATTTTTTGTGATAATGCCTCAACTGAAATGCATAACAATGCCATTAATCATGTATTTAAGAATGTCAAGAAGAAAAGTATTTAAGAGTACAAAATGAATTTTAATAATACATAATTTCTGTACTGTACTGATGATAAAATTCTGTAAGAGAAAAGTTAAGAAAAAGGGCCTTCTTGGTTTCTTTTTTGACCGACTGCTGCTGCTCCTGTTTTCATCTTGGGTCAAAACCAGCTCAGTCTTTGAAATGTCATTCTATTTTCCTGACTGCGTTCCACATCTCTAGGCAGCTTCCTCTTTTGTAAAATCACTTCCCCAATGAACTCCAGTCAAGAACTTCAACATTTTTTAAACACCTTTTTCAGATTTACTCCATTAGTTTGTGAGCATATGTGTGTCTCAGATTGTTGCTCTTGTTTGTTAATGGAATATTCCTATTTACAAACAACCCAGCAATTTCTTTTGCTTTTCTCTCAATAACGTGCAACACTTCAGCGTGTTATCGAGGTAGGAGAAATTTTCTACCTTCTTAAAGTTCTTCCCATACAACATGAGTCTCTGTCTCCCTCTTTTAACCACTTCTTGTTCATATACTTTCGGGCATGTGAAATCCCATATATCATCTGCTATCACCGTTACACCTCTCACACGGCATCAAAATAGCCACTCCCTGGTTAAAAGTTACTCAACCATGTGTCACCATTTATTCTTTAGCTGCACATAATGCTCCAAGTATTTAACTGTTCTGAAAAGTTGTTCACCTTCTTTATCAAAATACACTGATACTCGTGTTTCCAGAGCTCATTCAGTAATGTACTTCTGTACTGAGAAACAAGACCATTGCCCTAAAAGTTAGGTCCACTAATAGCATTCTCTCCCTCTGTCTCTGTTCAACAATAACCAACCCATATTTAGGAGGCTGTAAGACTACTTTGAAGCTAGCAATTTGTCATTGTAACAAGTTTTCACCACAAGGTAACAGATATTTCTAATGTTATTAGAAATACATGTACTTTATTATATTAAGGCAGAAAAAAGCTTTGCAGTGCTTAATTTCCCATTAAAATGGAACTGCAAGCCTCAGAAGCAAGGAATACAGTACAAACATTTTATAAGAACTTGTGATGTTTTGCACCTATTTAGAACAAAGAAAATTGTGAAAGAAGAATTGGAATAGTAGGACAATTAAAAATGTTTAAATATCAATCTTAATACCATGTCCAAAACCTAAGTCCTTTTTGGAAGTGGTGCAAATACTGATAAAGCCAGGGAAGACTGAATTAAGAAAGCTATTTTCAGTAAGGTATGGTAAATCTTCTGATTAAAACTTTTCATTACTATTGCATGCCTTTAGGCCACTTGAAGAACTTACAAAGCAAAAGCTCATTACTGGCTTAATAAGCCTCCAGAAATCACACTTAAAATAATAATAAGCCATCAACATGCAGAAACTACAATAAAATGGTGCATATACACCTAAATATATTTATAATTATGTACATGAAATGAGTTGGAATTTATGCATGACATCGCTGCACTGTACATCACTTTCCAAAAAATTGTCTTATCTACAACGTAAAAATAAGCAGTTACTAAATATTAAACAGCTGCTGCTCTTTCTGAGAGCGGTCAAATTTTAGCAGTATGCATTAATTTTCACCAAATAATTAGCAAATAAAACCTGCTATACTTGTTCACTGAAAGCTGTTGTTACAACTTACTTTGTCATATAGGAGACTGTCTAGGCGTAGGAGATCGGTGGAGGGTAGGAGACCCTTCACATACTCCATCTTCATGTACCTGGAGCCTCTGGCTCAATCCATCCTCACCCTCAAAGCCGGCATCGTCTATTGGGTTAGTGTTAACAAAGTCAGCGACAGGATTTTATTATAAATCCTACCGTTGTTGGCACCTTGATAAACCCTTACCAAATGAACGCATTCTACTCATAGGTAGTGTAGCTTACCTTCCATGTATAATTAAGACTACATACTTGCCTTTTACTGAAGGACAAAATCATGATGAATTCATTTACAGTAATAAAAAAATTTCAGTGAAAGGTCTAAAAAATCTTTTGTGCTCTTCCATCATGAAGTGACCTAACAATAACCTGATCAGGAATATGGTAAGGGTGGTTTACATTTACTGGGTGAGTATCGCATCAAAAGATACAGTTGGCGTATTACTTGGTTTTGCATGCATACACTAACATCAGTTGAATGTATTGAAAAGTTTAGTACAGTAATAATGACAGTTAATAACTTGATAGATGCCTACTAAAGTTATTTCCTTTTTCTATGCTGCAAAATATGAAATATACTGTTCTTGAGGAATAAATTCATTCTGAACTACTATAAGGACAAAAAAAATAGCTTTCATTCTAATTTTCTACATTTACTAAATCAACTGCAGCTGAATGCCTGATGAAATATGCCACATTGTTACTCAGTGCATAGTTTGAAAATTTCATTTAATATATTTATAATCTATACTATTTTCATCTGTTAATACATTTACATATGTTTTTCATCACTTCACAACAAAACATTCCTTACCAGTGAAAGATGGTTTATAATTGTCTGTACTGTAAGAAACTACATCAGACTGACAAGATTTGTGTAACCATTTTTATTCCTTTGATTTTAAAGGAAGCTAGATAACTTACCTAGACTTCTACCTAACCAGGTTGTCTAGGCTCGGATTAAAGAGGCATAAGTGAGCATATCTGAGTTTCAGCATGCAAATGTAATCCACACTGGCCAAAATGCTAGGTAGGCCACATCACTAAAAACCTGTTGAGTTGTTGCCATTAAAATTATAGGACCATTCTAGTAATGACCAGTACACTTAATATTGTATCCCTTATGGAACTTGGCTTTTCTCTGTACCTTTTCCTATAACTTGGCCATTTGCAATACTAAATAAATCACACCTCACTTTTTAATATATTTCTCCCCTTTTACCCCATTTTATGGTGAGATCACTTATGAATGGCCACCAGTTTCAAACACTGCTGGGGTGTTACTAATGTTTACAATCTCCATGAAGGTTTTAACTCTACCAGTTCCTGTAAAAGTGCTGGTTCCATCAACGACTTGTTATGTTACACCCAACACCAACTTCCATAATCCAGCCTCCAATAATCAGTGTTTAACATCATATACCTTCATTGTCACCATTCCAAACCCAGTTATCCATGCATATTCCTCTGACCTCCTCTGTAATTCTCACTACAAGGCATGGGCAACTACTAAGCTTGGAAATCCTGTGTCCCCCTTTTATCTCTTTTGTTCTCTGGCATAATCAGATTTGAATTGTATTTGCTCCTCAAGTACCTTTTGTTTTGATCTAATCTGTATTGCTGAGAGTTGAGATAAATACCTTTACATAGGTCAAAGAACTGGGTGCTTAGAAATTTTTGCTCCTAATGGTTAGCCTGCAATAGTAATCAATTCAAAGTCCAAACTTTAATCCTTCACTCTTTGAGCTTTGACTAAATACTGTCAGTGATTCCCATAACAGTTAAATTAGCAGTTACAAATATTGTGATGGATGATAGATATGAAAATGATTACAAGCCGTGGCTTGGGGAATTTTTTAGTTTTTTTTTTATCTTTTTTACTAAAATTTTTACAAAAGTTCCAACAGGTTCCAAATAATTTGATGATACAGTAAAAATGTGGCATATTTTGAGTCAACTTCAACAAAAAAATATTTGAAAAAAAGTAAAAACAGCCTCAGTGCACCTGATTGTTTTACTACAAATAAAACTGATTATTTCGTTACTGTTATTTCTAATGGAACTACAGTATGACCAAAGAGAGATGGTAACTAGATGGCACGTTAACTACCAGAAAGAACCCTTTTTCTTTTTACTGTTTATGACAGTTAATGACATGAAAAACTACCATGCACTGGAGTAAAATCTGTTTTGATATTTCTCATTTCTTACACTTTATTACTGTCACTTACCCTTCAGTGATGGATTACTGTTAAATGCTAGTGTATCACGCTGATCAGTGAGCAAACAGTTCATGATAATTTTTGTTGAATCACAGCCGTTTTCTCTTGCACATTTTGATTGCTAGATACTGAGGGAAAATGTGCAAATGGATTCTGTTTTGCTGATATTAGCATGATTTTCTAATGTCAAATTTTGTGAGCGTTCTGTTATCCGAATTTCTTATAAATTACTAAGCATGAGCAGGCATTTGTACAATTTTTGTAGTACGGTCGAATTAAGCAGTTCTTGAAACTTTACATTTAATGATAAATACTGCATTGCATCCCTAACTGTACTATATGTATATACATATTATGTAATTGTGAGACAACACTTATGAAGCTTTATCTGGTGCGTGCCAATTAGTTCCATGCAGTAAAAAGCTGTGCATGCATATTGTAGAAGTACATGGACAAACCAATTTCAGTGAAACTTATACTTTTTTAGTTGACGAGAATTTAATTTTGCTACTATAAAGAAGAAATTTAAGCCATAAATAAAACTGTGTTATGCAAATAATTATAGTAATAATTAATATACAGGTATATTGTAAACTGATGTACAAGACGATAACTATGTGTTTGTCCTTGCACTTCATCTGGGTTTGCATGTTTGTTTTCATTTTATTTCCTCACAGCAAATCACCCCAAAACCTTTCAAGTATCTCCTCCAGTTGTTATCTGTAGGTTCATCTTGAAAAGCCACTTTAGTAAGGAAGTAAACTAACCTGAGGGTATAGTTGGAAGATGTGATGGTGTAGATGGCATTACGACTTTTTCTTGTTCCTCAATGACATCCTCAAAAGCTTCTTCATTCAGGGTTTGCAGTGCACCAAAGATCATTTGTTCCTCCATAGTCACCTGGTCCATTGATTATGTAATTAATTAGCTGAATTGCCCTTTCAGTTACTGTATTTCATTCAATGCAAAACATTTTTTACAACAGGGTCTCAAAATTCAAAGTTTCATTTTAAATAAGTACAGTAAATTAGTCTTCATGAGCTTAACTGAAAATTGAAGTATACAGTTCTGCTATATATATACAGTGGTATTAATAAAGCTCATTAAACACACTACTACTTATTTATAACTATTGTTCAGTTAATATATGAAGTTAACCCAAAATTTTAGGTCATCTAACCTTTATCATAAAATGTATAACTACTGTACTTCAACTCTGATGGTAAAGATTATGTTGGTATTGACTATAAAATGACTGCAGTATGGTTATAAAGTACTGTAAATGCAGCAGTGCATTAAAAGAGAATACTTGAAAATATGTACATAAATAGCAGATTTTTACACTGTACAAGTGCAGTGCCACCTTAAAAATTTTGCAAACACTTACACTTAATTTGCATGCACAAGGAGATATACTACATAATTACAATCTGATAGATGATGAAGTCTTAACTTCTAAATATAAGGAAATACTTCTTAAATAATATTTGGTAAATATTTTACAAAAAAAACTTGCAGAACGTTGTTCAAGTTATAAACTGATGCAAAGGTCATTACATGTATTTTATTCATCTACCCATAATGGTATGCACCTTGAATTCGGTGCTCCACTTTTTTTGTTAATTGCTCGGGCAAATATACATAATTCATTGTATATGAACTTGAAAAATTAAACTTTTAAAGTGAATTTTAAAACACTGCAGCAGATTTAATGAGAAATCTCATTTCAATGCCACAGTGTCTTACATGGGAAGTTACTCCCATTAATGCATATCAAAGATAATTCTTAAACAGCAAATGTTGATGTATACAGTAATCACTCAATTATCCAGATTAGTAGAGCCAAGGCCCTGTCGGATAAGGGCGAAATCCAGATAAGGGCAAGTAGAAAAATCTGTGGGTGTTCAAGGGCAAGTCCGTACCCTTCCTCACCTTACCTTCTTAGTACTGTATAACTGTAAACACTAAATATACACTTATAAACAACAACCAAAATACTTTTTATCATCGCAATATAAGAAAACCAATCATCAGTCATATGCGTTTAAGTAGGCTAGGTTAATGCTTACATTCTCAGAATCAGATGATTTTGGCCAAACGAAATAATTAGGAGAATAATTTTTTAGTTGCCAAAAGAAATGTGTTATTACTGGAATTATTATTTTTATTTTTGTTCTTAAGTGTAAAACGGGTATACAAAGGTAATCCCTCAAAGTCGCAAAACAGCCGTTTCCCTATTTGTTTGCTTACGCTGTACTCGATGCTGTTTATATCAGTTCTTTGGTAAGTGGGTAATAATAAGTGGCTGTTAATTACTGTATGTATTCGCGTACCATGAGACTTTTGAAGGCCTTATTTTTATGCTCATTTCCCTAATTTGAAGGGGGTCGCATCATACATGTGATATAAAATTAACGTGTGTATTGTATCTTTTCCATTGTTTATGTTTATAAGATGATTAGCTGATCGAGACTACTGTCTATGTTTTCCAAATCGGCTGATTGTGGTAAACTACCGAAGGAAAACAATGGATCTTTCAAAAAGTTTTGCTTTACTTCACTGGATCCAATAATATTGTATGTATTCTCATATTACTATTGTATCATGAAATACAAATATAGCGATCACGCACCCCATTAGCATTGTTTAGGTTTACAAGATGTTTAACTGTTCTAGACTAGGTAACCATCTATAATTTCAAAATCAGTTGATTAAGGCAAACTACCAAAGGATATTTTTACTTGCTAAAAGAAACAATTATTACTTGAACTACATTGTGTTATTTTAGCATACAAAGGTAAATAAACATATATTAAAGTAAAAACATGCATAAAATTATTAATAGACTATATAAATCCTCCGAAGTTGCTCTCCGTGTCCATATCGTTAAATAAGGCTTTGAATTCTTCATCACTAAGGCAGTCATCATACTGATCATCTTCCAAGTTTTTGATAATGTCATCCTCGTCTGCATTTTCGTATGAGGCAGCATCCTCACTTCCATCCAAAGCATTTGTTATTCCAAATTTTTTAATGCTTAACTATCAAATTTGTATCTATCTCAGTCCACGGTTCTTTCACCCACAAACACAGTAGAGGCAAATCCGGAGCTTTCGTCCTCTCCCCTTTCGTAAATGTTTTCTCCCCTTTCAACCTCCATTCATTCCATTCCTTTCGGATGTTGTCTTTAAATGGCTTATTAATGGGTACGTCGAAAGGTTGAACAACACTAGTCAAACCATCGGGAATAACTGCTATATCAGTGTTTGTCTCTCAAACAGCTTTTAAAACTGAGTCCACTAGATGTGACATAACATATCCCAAAGAAGTAAATTTTTTCTTGCTGTAAACCACCTGGCCTTTACGACCACTCTCTCTTTAGCCAGGTCTTGCAGCCATCATCGTTCATCCACCCTCTTTTGTGTATGTGGACAATGATACCATTTGGGAATTTTTGTTTAGGCATCAATTTCTGTTTAAAGATAACCATAGGAAAGTTTCATCCCATCTGCCATGCATATTACAACAATAGTAAAGTGTGTTCTTTCATGCCCAGTAGTTTTGATTACAGGCAGTCCCTGGTTAACGGCGGGCTCGGTTAACAGCGATTCGGTTTTATGGCACTTGTCTAGAGACGAAAATCTGCAATTTTCGGCGCCAAAAATCGCCAATTTCCGCTTATCTGCGCCGATAATTGGGTATTGGCATCGATACATACCTAACAGAGGTGCCAATGACCGAAAATTGGCGCTTTTCGGCGCCCATAAGCCCCGAAAATTGCCGATTTTCGGTTAGCAGCGATTTTCAGTTATCATCACACCCTCAGAAACGGAACCCCGCCGATAACCGGGGACTGCCTGTAAAATACTTTTCTCTCCAATTTTATTTACGGGTGAGTTTGCTGGCATATCGAAGTTTGGAGGAGTTTCATCCGTGTTGCCGATGCATGGTAATTTATAGTCATTAGCTTTGCAGTGCTTGATTACAAAGCATAGGAAATTACTGATTTTTTCCTCCAATTCTTTGGGTAGTTTTTGTTTAATTTTGGTTTTTCTTCTTAGAACAAAATTATACCTTTTCATAAACCAGTCAGTCTCCAGTTTATGACGGGAGTTCCATTCCGACACCGCATCGTAAGCCAAAAATTGTCGTAACCCAAAATATCATAGAAAATCTTAAGAAAACCTTACTTTCAATCCTTCGGTTATCTTGAAAACGATGTAACCTGCACTTTTATTGAGTTTTTCATAAAAAAAAAAAAACACCAAATTTTGACCATCCTGCCGTTTTGGAGCCATATTTCTTCCGTCGGATCAGCACCATTGGTGTCATAACCCCGGAACATGCATTGTAACCCGGGAAATAATTTTTGATTACTGTAATATATTTGAAGAGCGTCATAAGCTCGGAACGTCGTAAGCCAAGCCCATTGTAACCCGGGGACTGCCTACACCATCCTGCACTTGCTATAAACTCAGGAATGCCCATTTTCTTTGCTTATCGAATTGCATAAAGTCTTATATTAGATCGTGTTTTACTAAAACTATTTTCTCGGTTTTTGGACACCCATTTTGCCACTTTATCTTCCAAATGCAGCCATTTACATTCAGATCCACGATTTGCATGTTTATAAGGAGTTACCACTAATTTTTTTTTTGTTCTACAGCTTCGGACACAGCTTTCCCCTATGGCAAACAGCTTAGCAGCTTGAACATTGTTTGTTTTCTCAGCTTCAGCTACAACTTGCAGCTTAAATTTAGCAGTATATTTCACTGCCGAGCTTTTCTCCATAGCGAACAAGCGCATAATGTAAAAATACATCAGTCCTATTCTACTTAATGTCATTTGTAACATGACTTTGGTAATTGTTTACTATCATACATGGTTGAAATACAAGCAGAACAGTTGTTGATATCTGATTCGGTTGTTGATAGCAAAACGGCTGTTTCTCGTTCGGTTGGTTATGGCTGCATGCAAGGTCCTTCAAATAATCAGAATATATTTAAAGGACCTTTGTTGTTAAGCATTTATGCATTGAGTATAGCATTACTAATGATACTTTTATAATTTTCTTTTACTTTTTTAACGTATTTAACTAGAACATGGGATAAAGAGACGGAGGAAAAGAGGTTAGTATATTGTAATTTGGTCTCTCAAAAAAGGAACTCGCATGATACACGAGATACATGATAAAATAATTTTTTATGGGTGAAAATTTTTGGGTTGCACAATACGCGAGATCACGCTGTCACAAGAGTTTATATGGTATAAGATATGGTTATGAATTCTTACATAAATCTTAAGTTTGGTAATTCTGTTTGAAAACCTAGCCAAAGACAATCTACCAAAAATGAAATGTGGTCTACAAGCATAGTCCAGTACAGTACAATCTAGCAAAAATTAAATTCGTTCAGTAAGTAAAGAATGTTCTTATTTTTTACTTTCATTTATTTAACAAGAAGATGGTTAGGTTAGCCTACTGTTATCTGGGCTATAAAAAAGCAAATAAAAATGTTTAAACATGCTTTTATTAAAATGCACTAAAATGTAAAAAATAATTTTTTGAGACATCAGGATTTTCTAACAATCAGTCATGTCTACAAAAATAAAAGCATGGGCCTCAAACATGTACGGAAATGCTACAAGAAATTAAAAAATGTATTTCTTTTCTTGTAGCATTTCTTTCCATGTTTGGGGCCCACACTTTTATTTTTGTAGACATGATTGATTGTAAGAAAATCCTGGTGTGCATTAAAAAATTTACTTTTTCCCTTTTGGTACATTTCAATAAAAGCATGTTTTAAATATTTTTTCAAAATATTCTTTTTTATACTTTTTAGTTTTGACAGAAATTGTAACCAATTTATGATTGTAGTTAATGAAATTGATATATCTGTTTATGGGCGAGGGGGAGGGAAGAGGAAAGAGGAAAGGGAAGGGAAGGGAGGGAAGAGGGAAGGTGAGGAAGGGGAAATGGGAGGGGAGGGGGAATGGGGTGGGAAGAGGAGGAAAATGGTAAGGGGAGGGGGTGGAGGAGGATGGGGTAGGGGAGGGGAAGTTGGAAGGAGGAGGGGATGGAAGAGGGGAAGGGGATAGAAAAGGGAAGAGGGAAGGGGAGGGGGAGGACAGCTAAATTAACACTTGATCGTATGCTCCGGAAGGGGGACGGAAGAGGGAAGGGAAGGGGAAGACACAGCTAAATTAACACTTGATGTGTGCTTTGGAAGGGGGAGGAGAAGGGGATGGAAAGGGAGGGGGAGGACAGCTAAGTTAACACTTGATCATGTGGTCCGGAAGGGGGAGGGGCTTTACAGAAGATAGATTCTAACGAGTCAAAGAAGTTGTGAAAAATCCAAAGTTTCATACAAATCCTGAGATACTGGGAGAGGTCACTGTAGTGTCACTAGAGGTCACTGCTGACCTACTGATCATGTAAGGTTGTATTGTCACCGGGATGGAGTAATTATGCAAAATTTCAAGTCCATCGGATGAAGGGAACAGGTCAAAAATTGAGTTACAAGATTTGACCCAGACAGACAGACAGACAGATGCAGAAGACAAGTTAAATAAAAGCATGTAAAAATGCAACTCTACACATGATATACGGTACGATGAAGTCATGTTTAGGGGACAGAATTTTGAGGGTCTCATGATATGTGAGATCGAACGATACACTAGTATAGTATAGTAAGCATATTTTATTTGTTATACTCATTTTGCCCTATCATGGAATCTGTGTTCTGCAAAACACCCTGTGTTTACATCTTTAGTACATAAGGCTTTTCTTAATGACAACTGTCCACTGCAAATTCACTTTAAGAACACTACAAAAAAGCAGTTGATCACTTTCTGTTTTATTGGAATTAATGATTTTTCATTTCACCTTGTATGCCTGTGTGCTTGTGTTTACATCTACATGTGGCATTTCACCAATGTTGACATCACAATCCCTACATACTCCTTTTGCTTTGTGTGTGTGTGTGTGTGTGTGTTTTCTTAGCACAGTATCATGTCACTTTTTTTTTCTTTGCTTGATTTACTGTACAGTATTTTAGTTGACTCCAAGTATAATTATCACACATTTTTCATAACAGTACATATAGTGTAAGCAAATTAGGGTTGAACCCAGAAGTAATTAGTATAAAAACATTTTTGGTACCATTAGAATCGCATTTTTTTGTAGATTATCCAACTAAAAGCCTCACTTTATAGCTTTTGGTGAAATTTTTTCACACATATAAACGTGAACAGTGGGTTTTAGTGTTTTTTCCCATTTTTTGGCTGTATCATTATTTAATCAATGTACTACTTTTAACAGGGATCTTAATATACTTTTCTATTGTCTTGAAAATAGTTTTTACTGTTTCTAAATACCAATATATTCAAGGAATAGCAGTTTTTTTTTATTAAAAGGATTCTGTAATTTAGCTATTTTTGGTGAGTAAATTAATAAAATTTTAGGAGTGAAACTAGAATCTGTTTTATTCTATGCAAATTTCGATTTTAAGTGTTGTTTTGATAATTTCTATTTTGTTTTATTCTAATTTATTGTAGTTCCATCTTTTGAAATCACAGGTTGTAAAGTGGACAAGAAAAGATTAGTGGTGGATTGAGAAAAAGGAAACAGTTCGAAGACACAAGACATACGACCATGGATGAAGCATTACATGAATATTGCTGTATTAAATGCAAAGATCCCCAGTCACAACATGAAAATCTCACAACTGTGAAGAAAGGAGTGGAAAAGCTTGGTGAATATAGCAAATCAATAGGTGATTACCAAATGACTGATATGCTTTTGACAAGGAAAGCAAGTGGAACAATAATTCGTATTCATAGAGATTGCCAGAAGAGTGTATACAATGAAATGAAACTTAAGTCACCAGAGCCAACTGAGGGCAAGATGAAAATGCAAAAATTGGCAACAAGACGATCTGAGGTACCCAAGCTTAACTGGTAAAAACAGTGCATGTTATATGAGAAAGAGTGTGTTTACAAAAGAAACCACCCAGATCGCACTGATTGGCGGCAAGTTCAAGTACTTTCAGTGCAGGAAACCTTGCTTTCAATCTGCTCTTCTAGAAATGATCAACTCGCAGAAAATGTGAAAAGGAAACTATTGGATTGTATTGATTTGGTAGCAGCTGAAGCACGATATCACTTTCATTGTCGAAATGAATTCAAGAGAAATAAACCAGCAAGTTCTACACCTGGAAGACCAAATGATCAAGATAGGAGGGCTTATTTCAATGTAGTTTGCACTTGGTTGGAATCTGATGCTGAAATCCACACACTGACTGAGATCTACAGTAGAATGGAAGGAATAGCTGGCTCTGAGGAGAGTGTGTATAGTCAGAAATGGTTGAAAACAAAGTTAAAGCAAAGGTATGGAGACCACATTACTATTTTTGAAGGGGAGGGTAAAAGTAGCAAGGTTTGTTTCCGTAACATGATGGAATACTTAATTATGAAAAATGGTACCAGGATCGAAAGTCTAGTACTCAGGATGAAGCTGAAAGAATAGTATCAATGGCTGCAAATTTGATATTAGATGATATTTGATCTAGCAATTTTGACTGTGAGTGGTACCCAACAACAGAAAAGATGCAGAGTACTGAACATACATTGGAATGGATTCCTTGGAAACTGCGATTGTTTATGTAGTGTATTTAAAAAAAAATACATTAAAACAATGCAGTATTGGTCAAGCATTAGTTAGAGCCACCTGTCCACGATCATCTGTACCATCCATACTTTTTGGGCTGGTTGTAGATGTTGACCATGTCTTTGGATCAAGGTGGCTTATTGATCAGCTTAACAAATTAGGTTTTTGTATGAGCATGGATGAAGTAACCAGGTATAGACAATCTGCTATGGAAAATGACAGCTATGACAAAGAAGTTAGCAAATTAGCTGAATCGTTTACCCAGTGGTCAGCTGACAACGTCATCACAACGAACCTTGGATGGAAAAGGCTACCTACATGGCATGGGCATAATATTGTCGACCACTAGCGAGCTTGGTTCTTCATATCCAACAAGTCACTCTCCAATCAAACACAACAAATTGAAGAAGGTAGAAGATGTGATTAAACACAAAGGCATCCCAATCATAAACTATTCGTCATCATCAACAACTGGACTGTCGAAACTGATCTTCAAGGGAAGGTGTACGCTGGATCTTATGCAAGACATTCATTCTCCTGTCCAACTAGATTTACTTCTGGAGCAGTGCTATATTCTTGAAAGATAAAGGAACTCGTCCAAACTGGTCTGGCTATATGACTGAAGTCTGTGGAGGAGAATATCCTGGAAAATCTTCGGTGTCTCTTCTTCCAATAATTGATCTAAACCCTTCAGATCTCTCATGTGTATACTCAACATTATTATTCATCATTGACCAATCCAAATGTCTGAAAGTTCAAACACCCGTGGTAACTTTTGATCAGCCACTTTGGTTAAAAGCAATGGAGGTAGTCCAAGCAAAGTCACTGAATGTGGTTCTGATCTTGGGTGGTTTTCATCTCATGATGAGTTTCCTTGGAAGTATTGGTGACATTATGAAAGGGTCTGGAATTTCTGAGGCACTCAGCACTGTGTATGGTAACAATGCAGTGGAACACATGCTGTCTGGAAAAGCATTTTCAAGGGCTCTTAGAGGTCACTTTCTTTTCACCTCAGCACTGCATTCAAAGCTTTTGTCTATATTTTTTCCAGCTTATATTGATAAAATTGAAATGAGTACAGAAGAGGAGAGCGAAGAATATAGACAAGATAGTGATGTGAGCAGCTCTGAAATGGACATCTTTATTAAAAGGGACCCTGCATTTAAATTTGTAGAACCTTTAACAACAGAACAAATAGAAAACCTGGAATTGATTGACAGGAAACTTCATGAGGATCCAATACATTTTGAAGTATATCTTCAAACATCAGAGGAGCTGATCCAGCTAGAAGATCAGCTGAAAAGATATAAGGATTACCTTGCTATACAGTCTAGAACAGCAAAATTCTGGCTCCAGTATATTCATTATATTGATGTCTTAAAGCTGCTCATACATGCAGAAAGAACAGGAAACTGGGCACTGCATCTAGGTGCTCTGAGCAATATGGTTGATCTGTTTGCTGCGACAGGTCACTACAATTATGCCAAGTGTGCAAGACTTCATTTACAACAGATGCTTGATAAAATTTCAATACCCAGTATTCATGTAAAATTCAAAATGTTAGAAATCAATTTATATCAGAGCTCTTAACATAATTTTCATCCTTTTCTAGTTATCAAGGCAAATCATCAGATACATTGTCTTCTCTCCAGTATGCCAAGTTCATGGAACTGGTATCAACATGTATGCCCCTACAACCTGAAACTTTACCTCCAACTGACAATGCATTGAAGTTCCATGCATATCGAGTCCACCTTCAAGTTGCACAATGGAAAACTCTGTCCTAACTGCCTTAACCCTCTGGATTGGGGGTGGCCTCTAAAGAATGGAATTATGACACCTGTGATGACAGATCTTGAGCCTGCCCAGAGAATCTTGCGATTTATTAGATGCAAATGAAAAATTTCAGACAAAAATGTGTGTTCTGGAAATATCTGTTCTTGTGTTCGTAGCGGCTTGAAATGCGTATCAGCATGTAGTGGCTGTCAAGGTGAATCATGTTGCAACAGCTCTGTCACACCTGAGCTTCCAATAGATGATGACCATAGTGAACAGACAGAAATTTGTTTAACTTATTTGTGTAGGGGAAACAGTATGATTTTAATCTACATTTTATTCATGTGTTTGCTCAATGTGATGATACTCACTACAGTATATATACAGTAATCCTACCAATACTACTAAGCTTTCTTTAAACCCAGGGTCAACTGTAAATATTATGACAAGCTCATATTAACTGAAAATTTCTTGTAAAATAAGGTCATAAAGATTTTCTTAACAAATAAAAAGGAATTTGTTGAACCAGAGTAGCTGCATGTCTATAATGGCAAAAAATATCCTCACAAATTGAGTGAAAATCTGCTAAAGACCATAGTTCACGTTTGCACTTGTTACTTTTTTTCACCTAAAGCTATGAAGTGAGGCTTTTAGTGAGTTAATCTACAGGAAATTGTGGATCTAATGGTACCAAATATGGCTCTTTGCTAATTACTTCTGGGTTTAACCCATTTTTGGGCTAATTTGCTTAGACTAATAAGAGAATATTTTATCAGTGTTGATATTTCATCTCTAATTAATAATATTTAAAATGTGAATTTATAGATGTTGGCAACACATTGTGCTATTTATAACTTGTCTTGATGCCATCAACCAAAGCAAAGGAGTGTGTGTACGTATGTACTCTATGTACAAAGTTGTGTTTATCTTTTGGGTTGTGAAAATAAAAAATGAGAAAAATAGTACAGTAAAATAAAAGCAAAAAAGTGGTTGTTGTTCTCTCCTCCTCTCTCTTCTGTATCTCATTCTTTTCTTTCTTTGATATGTTACAGTATAGTACTGTACTGTATATATCCTCTAATAAAATTTGGAAAAAGCATAAATGTAAAAATGACAAATCAAAAAAAGCTGTAGCGAAGTCAGAAGCTTGCTTAACCCTCCCCACCCATCCCACTGCATTGTGGCCCACCCCACTCCCCCTCCAGCCAGGGGAACTGCTTCCCTACCCCACCCACTTCCAGATTCCAAAATTACCCTTTCTCTGAGTGAGTTCTCTACAAAGCCTTACTGCCCCTTTTCTCTCATGGCACCCAGCCATCCCATGCTGCCCACTTTGTAAACTTCTTCAGGCCTACCCCTCCCCCAAAACCCTTTCTCAGTCTCATCATGAGTGTAAGCAGTGTTACCAACATTTTCCTTAGGCCACACAGTATTGCCAACCTTCAGAGTTAGGTTTTTCACATTTTTTGAAATTATATGTATTATATATATTTTTGGCCCCTGGTCCAGTGCTGTTGAATAATGTTGAGTGTTGGATAATGAAGAGCTGGTTAATTGAGGGATTACTGTACGTCAATGAACTACATTGCTTAGAAATGCAATGCTGTGTAGATACCATATCAGTGAGTTAGGTGATATTCAGAAGCAATGATTTACAGATTTTTAAGAAGTTCCAGCTTGACTGTTCATAGGTTGCAGCTATAGCTTATCTCTTTTAGGTAACTTCATTATCTGAGTGTGGTGCTCAGAATGTCTAAACTGAAAGTATAATGATGCCTGATTTGTAAAGGACCTCTTAGCTAGTTTGAATCAAATGCTTATGTAAAATATAAAAGAATAATGACACTTAAATAATGAAAAAATATAATTTGGGGTAAATTAAAGTATAAAAAATTTTCAGTACAGTAATTGGAATATATGTCATCAAGTTCAAAGTGGAAAAGAACACTTATGTATTTTTCCTTTAGGTATAAATATTATTTCTTCTTCAAAATATCCTTGTATAATAGGGGTGTTAGAATTTAAAAAATTAAAATAAAGCCATTAATAATATGCATCACTTTACATAATTTTTCACAAAATTGTAAAAAATTGTACTAAGCTGTATACTATGCAGAACCAAGAAAAAGTAAACAACTTGTTTTACCTGCACAGAAGCTTACAGCTCAGTTACAGGCTTCATCTACAGTATATATTCCTTTATGGATTGTAACGATGTACTGCTAAACATTTTACCATAAATAGAATGCAGTAGTCTGTTGTATGTAATACACTGGCAATTAGGGTAATTGCTTTCTATTTTAGAGGAAAAAGTAATTTCTCCTCAAACTTTGATACTTCTAACATATGAAAATGATACCTATACAGTATTCATAATTAAATGTTGCCATCATTTGTGAGGCATTTTGCTTATGAAATGTACATACATTGTTTTATTTTTCAGATAAACTATTCTGTCATTTCTGGGGATTCTAGGTTATGAATTATACAGTATTCATATTGAGTGTATATTTTTCATGCATTACATATACAGTAAAGGGATTTTGACAAAGGAAAAATCTATTTCTGGGGGAAGACCTGTGTCACCCAGTGAAATTGGTTCCAATTAGCACATTTCTAGGTATAAGACTGCTATATGTACCAGAGAAAAAAGCTATGTAGAATGCTGGAGTTACTACCTCCAGTTCGATCATCTTAAACAGATGTCGATGTATACCAGGGGTGAGCTATTACGCTTCCACAGGCCTTCGTCCAATAGACTTCTCAATTCTCAAATTTTAAAAAATCCAAGTAATTTTGAGCAACAGAATAAGTTTCCAAGATGTCTGAAAGATAACTAAAGTATGTTTTTATTTTTTCTTATCTATGACAAATATTGGAAGGGGTTCTAAATCACACAGACATTGGGAAGCCCTCAAAAGTTTGAAGTCAAACAAGTTTTGGAATAAGCAGAAAACCAACACCTTTCTCCCTAGCTTTCTGCTGGAAGACTTCTTCAAGCACTGCTCATAACAGCTACTTTGCTGTGTGCTTGTGACTTTTTAAATTGACATTAATTATGTCAGATCTCATTTCTTTATGCTGCATTTACTGTGGGAAGATTGAAGGGGGACATATTAAGGCTAGCCTGTTTAATAAATCTACTTTTGCTCAACCCTCAGACTTAAATTTGTTTCCTCACATCATTGTTACCATAAACATGCTTTGTGGTCTTTGTGCCTGAACTCCAATATGGTCTAGGTCCTCATCGGTGTTCATTTTCCATGATTCCTTTGGCCTTCCTACAGGTCTTCATCCTTCTACTTCCATATCTAATGCATTTCTGACCTAATGTCCAAATCATCTAAATCTTTGAGATCTCAGCCTTTTCCAAGTCTCCACCAGTTCTTCATTCTTCATATGACTGTCTCACCTACCTCCAGCCATAAATCTTACCATGTAACAGTCAGACCTTTTCAAAATATCCTCTGTTTTCCTTTCCATTACCCATTTGCACAGGGTACCTAGTTCAGGCATGATGTACCCATAGCAAGTCTTTGCTCTTTCCATTAATGTGACCTTTTTATCAACCATTAGTCTAGATATCTCTCTCCACTTCATCCTTGGTTCAGTTACTCTCCTTTATACTTCACAGTCCAGTGTTTCTCCAAGGTAACAGAAAGGCTCTACCTCTTCTGGCAATATTTCACTCAAAGCCATCAGACAACAAATTCTTTATTTTATTAAGCAAGCAAATCCGGAATCAGTACCTAGGGTCCATGATGTTCGTGCGGTGGCCACTTCCACTAACTTTTTTCATTATATGAATTTTGATGATCTTAAGAAGTATACGGGTTGGAAATCACCAAAAGTATTTAAACGCCACTATCTTAAGTCTTTAGAGGCCCTTAAATTTTCCACAGTTGCAGTGGGTAATGTGGTTCCCCCTGGTCCAACTCAAGTTAGTTTATATGAATTTAGTCCCTGACCCCCTGTCTCACCTGCTTGCCCTACGTCTTCCCTTGGGTCAGTTCTGCCCCTTAGCCTAGCCCATTTATTTCTACAAATGCCTCATTGTCATTTAATTTTGTTAGCCTTAAGTATCCTAGTTGGATTAATATCTAGTATTCAAAATTTTTATCTGAGTACCTCAAAATTTTACTGTGTATTTCTGAATTTTTTACCTGTGTGCCTCTGAATTCTGATTTTGTGATAATGTTTGAATTGTCAGTATTAAAACACAGTGAAGTTTTCTTTAAATGTTTTATTTTAGTTCCGTTTGTGTATTGAGGCGGGCCACCAATCTTTCGTATAGATAATTCTCTGTCACTATTTCACTGGCTGACACAGGTCGACCCAGAAAAGGGATTTTGACAAAGGAAAAATCTATTTCTGGGGGAAGACCTGTGTCACCCAGTGACCCACCCCTCGTTTTTTCCCACCATGGAGAAATACTCAGCTTGGTGGGTGCTAAATTTGGGATGACGTGTCAGTCTCGTGATGACGCCTACTTGGCGGTCGGTTGAGTATTCCGAGTGACAAGTGTGTAACGGCTCATCCAATTTGAGTCTTTGAGAATTGAGAAGTCTATTGGACGAAGGCCTGTGGAAGCGTAATAGCTCACCCCTGGTATATATCGACATCTGTTTGAGATGATCGAACTGGAGGTAGTAACTCTAGCATTCTACATAGCTTTTTTCTCTGGTATATATAGCAATCTTATACTTAGAAATGTGCTAATTGGAACCAATTTCACTGGGTGACACAGGTCTTCCCCCAGAAATAGATTTTTCCTTTGTCAAAATCCCTTTTCTCAACCTCTCTGTTTTCCATTTACTCATGTAATGCGCTTCAGATACCATATACGAAATCTCTTAATCGATATATGTTTTGTAACTGTGAACACCTTTATGACTGTCTAATACATTCAGTGCAAAGTACAAGAGTTCACACCCACTTTTTTTATTGCAGTTGTTCCTTTGCTTTCTTTTCAATCACCATAAGCTTTGATTTGCATATGTTAATTTCCAGTTCTCTCCTCTCCATTCTTCCTTTTAAACGTTTCTACACAGTTTCCTCAGATTCTGAAGTTAGCAGTCGGTCATCTACACAGAGTAGCCCTGAGGGACCTCCATTTTTTGCACGCAATTTTAGCTTCTTCCATGACTGTGATAAAGAGCAAATTGCTCAGCACTGATCTTTTATGGATATTTTTATCTCGTATTCTTCTGCCACACTTGCCACTGTCTTCACCTTTAAACCTAGTGTTATGGTAGAGTAACATTAAGAGCTTATCGATTCTTTCTGGTGCCCTCTGCCATCGTAATGCCTATTTAATTACCGTATTTGTCTTGTTAATCTATCAAGTGCCTTTTCAAGATACAGTAAACCCCCGTATTCGTGGGGGATGCATACCCCCACCCCCCGCGAATAGCTAAAATCCGCAAATACTTAAAACCCCTCTAAAACACTTAGAACTGCCTATTTTGATAATTTAAACACAAAAAAATCTAAAAATGGTTCTATCTGAGTATTTGAATAGTTTTATCACAAAAAGTGCATTTAGTCATGAAAATGATGTGAAAATACAGTAATTAGTGAATAATTCTAGTGAAAAATACTGCGAATGGGCGAATTTTCCGTGAATAATGTGCATATACGTTCCACAGAGAAATCCACAAATAGTTGAGTCCGTGAATTGTGAGACCGCGAATACGGGGTGTTTACTGTACACAGATATTTGATAAAACCATTTCCAATTTGCATGGCTTTATCACAACCCAATTAATTATACAATACAGTGCCTTATTTCCTTGCAAGAGAAATTCCTGGACTCCCAAACTTGTATTGCATATGATGCCTCCTTTACTCTCACTTTGCATCTGACAGTTGTTGAGTTAATATTGTTGCTTTTCCCAGGAAAGCCTCTCTCAAGGTTTTTTTTTTGCAATGCTGTCATTTCAATTATCATTTCATGTACAATATATTTATTTTCCTTAATCAGTGTTGCTTTTTGTATGTGCATTTTGCTATAAACTTTAGTTTTCTCAATGTTGTATGTGTGTGGTTAAGGGTTGGCATATGTTGTCTTTTCCTTAGGGTTTCTTTTCATGTTTTATTTGAAATTTTCTATTAACTTCATTATTGTAATTTCAGTTCTCACTTCATTCAGTTCTCCCTTTTCCTTGTTGGGTTGGGTGACAGTAGAAATTTATGACAATTCCCTAGATCTTGCATAGTTTTTCATTATTGTACTAGTGATTAAGCAATTCATTTTTTATATTATGATTATTTTTTTAGAATCTAATGCCTTTCTATGTACATTTACTTGGTACCTTACAGTCCTTTGTAACCTTGTGAGTTTTGCTAAGCGCAGTGAATTGTTATGGTTACTCCCTGAATTTTGCAGTTACTTGTAAGTTTCCTTTTACCAGGGAACTGTGCCATAGTAAGTGAGGGTCAGAAGCATTTTTGTTGAGGTAAGCTCTGTGTAGTGTAATTGCCTTATTTCGTTTACTTTTTTAGCTTTGACAAACTCAGTACCATGCCTCAGAGTACTTGTCAGGGTCAACCTGGGTCAGCTTGTAGCTTGTTAATATCTTCACTGCATTAGGACTTGTGTGTTCTTTGTGTTGTGAACGGTAGGTTCTCTTTGGTGAAAAACCACTTAAGATTTGTACACAGAAGTCTTGTGAGGATGCTTCTTTGGGCTCTGCTTTTACTGTAGGTATCTACCAGATCTCCCTCTTCATTGCTGGCTGTTAAGGAACTGGTTTCTTTGCCTGATACCATCTCCCTGAAGTGTCTTCTTCAGTGAAGTCATGGGATTATCATCATGCTTGGAAGAAAATAAGCTCCACTGGTCTGTTACTGCTGCAACTGCTTCTGATAATTTCCCTGCGGAAAGTAATAATGCTCACTCACCTAGCAAGAAACATGATTGCTTCACACAACTGCCTCCAAGATGGGGTAGCCCATCCGTGCCTTCTTTGCATTCTCACCCTTCTCAGATTGGTTCCTTTGAGCTTTCAACTTTGTTGCCTTCAGTCACTCTCTGCTCCTGCCTCTCTAGTTTCTAGCACTTAGTTGCAAGAAAAGTTGTTTGTTTTTGGACATTTTGTGTTATGCAAAATGCCAAGCAAAAACACTTGTTTATTTATTCTCATTTACCTTGGCCTTATTATTATTTATTGTCATCACTTTCAGGAGGTACTGACTGTAGTCACACTTTCTCAGAATGTGATGACTAAGAATTTCCTGATAAACTAGTATTTAGCTTTAGAGTAACTGTCACTTTTCCCTCATAGTGGTTTAGTGTAATTTCAGAAGAGATGCAATGACTATTGTAGATAAGCATTACTGACTTTACAGATTGCATAATTTTATTCTCTGGGTTGTCATTCATGATGTTATTTATCTACTTGCTTATGTTGGTTGCATTTGGCATTTATCATTTCTGCTTTGTGGCTAGGCTGTTGGTTTTCCTAGGTTTTGTATATATCCTTTGTTCAAGACATGTGAACATTTGAGAGATTTGCTTGAAATTTCAGCATGGCACAATTTGATATGCTATTTTCTTACTCAATTTGTTCATCAAACAGCAATCAGAGAAATGGGAAACTCCTTTGTCACTTGATAATTGACTGCATGTGTAAAATAGGAAATTTAATGGGAAGTACAAAACAGACACTGTTGTACAGGTATTAACTGTGTGGTCCCCTGATGAATGTCATGTGGGGATTTTGGAGGTACCAAGCATATCCTCTCTGCTGGGTTTCACTCACTCGGAGCTAAATTCAGTCAACAAATAGGGCACCTGGCCCATGATGGAAGATCTTACTCCTGGAATTGTGTATGGTCACTGCTTTAGAATCTAAGAAAGTGTACTTGAATGGATATGAGATCTTTTTCGTTTCCCATTTACTTTTGACTTTTGAGTTTTTTCTGCTATCTGCTCCAAGGCCAAGTACATCTTTAGGAGCTCAACTGAAACAGTAATATATCACTATACCAAATTTCAGTGATATTTAAAAGTTTTAAGATGGTCATCTAAAACTTTTAGCTAACAATTGTGATTGTTGTCAATGAGCATAGACCAAATTATCTGTTGTTCCATTGGAAAATGCCCTGAGAACTCTGATATTATTTTTTACTTGTGACATGATTGCTGGCTTTGAAAGTGCAATAATAAGTAGATGTATTTCACCTGACAGGTGTAACAAGAGCTTCAGTAAAGATATGGAATGTAACAGTAAATGGTATGATAATTTAAATTGGAGACAAAATTAAGACTGTTACCTAACACTTCTCAGTACATGCTCCCACTGCATGAGCTGTATGATACGAATTTTTTGACAGTCGTTTTATCCTGAACTTATGCATTCTTTTTTTTATATCACTTGTGTGTTTCATCTAAATGCTACCAGAAAGCTAGGTATTGTTTATAAGGCTTCCTTCATATTGTGCAGAGATGGTGTACTTAATGGCCCATTTTTTTTATCTTTAGTTGTGCCACAACTAGAACATTGCTCTTTTGTCTGGATATTAGCATCTTCTCAGGATCTTAATTTTCTAGACAAGAATGCTCAGAGGGGGATTTCCTCTTCTCAGTACCCCTGCTGTAATAGTAATTACAACTTAGACTAACTTCTGAAGATATTATTTGGCCATATTCAT
>NC_089745.1:31245489-31290489 GCF_040412425.1 Macrobrachium rosenbergii | reverse complement strand
TACAGTAATGTAAATTCTTTATAGTGTAAATATTAAAGTTTGCCAGGTACTACAAATTGTATAAATAATTTACATTATTAAGGTTTTCCCATAAATAGGGTATGAAATTTGTCATTTAATAACCAAGTAAATAAAAACTTTCAGAATCAACAGCTCATTAATTTGCTTTACTAGTACAATATTGTATTTAGAAAAATTTTGTAGTTATTGGACAATAATGAAGCTTTGTAACTCATAATTTTGTTTATTTGGGATGAATCTTACCTACTGTTAAAGATGTACAGTACCTATATCTCTGCACCAGCAGGCAAGTTGGCATTCAAATGAAGATTGCTTGGGTGACTAAGATGACTGTCTAGTACACCTGTTCACCATCAGGTGTGTTTTGAGTGATTTTAACTCTTGTGAGAATTCTCCTTGCCACAGTGGCAGGAGGTTACGGTATTTTGATGTACCATCTGATTTTATGGTACATTTGTTATTCTGCAAGTGTTCTTTAGGATGGCTTCCACAGGCAGCAAAGACAAGAATGTCAGGTTCTGTAGAAATGATTACTGTGTCAGCAGGATGTTTAATTTTGAATTAGACAGACACACTGTTTTTGCTGGCTGCAGGGGTCTCAAGTGTGATCTTGAGAATAAATGTTAAGAATGTAGGGATTACAGTAGCTGATCGACAGTATGCTCAAGTTCCATAGACTAAGAAAAGAAGGGAAGCAGATAGATTAAGAAAGCAGGTACTGTACATGAATCTGCCTTTTCTTCTTCTCAAGTGCCTTTGCCCTCATTTGTCTCTACTCAGTCTCTGGTTCTTTCCTCCACTACTCATTTAGGTAGACTGGAGACAACTTTAGCTCTGCCTTCCATTCCCCTTTCAGTTCAGCAAAAGCTTATTGAGAAGTTAGAGCAGGATGCAAACCTTATTTGGGGCCAATTAAAGACTTGATGAAATTCATGTTAGGGAACTGTTCTGTGTCCCTCCCATAATGTGTGATCTTTTTCACGTTTACCTTTGAGAAATAAGGTGTCAGTGCCCTACTACAGTTGGAAGTCGACTTCCAGGGAACTGGGCCAGTTATCTCGGCGATGTGGTTCTACACCTTCTGTCACCTTCCTCTCGTTTAACATGCTCCGATACCCATTTAGTGCAGTTGCCAAAGGATTATTCTGGTAAACGTAAATCTTCTCACTAAATTCCGTCACCTTCATCAGAATCTAGTAAATGATGACGATCGCACTGCGAGGACTAATGGTGTAAGTATAGACACTACTGTATTATAAAAAATGTCTGTAGTGAGTTGTTATAATTGTGATGTTATGTTACCTAAGTTCATTGTTGAACCAATCCCTTCTTTTTCTCATTCTAAATTCTGTCTGCGATTCCTCTTTCTCCTCGAAATACACCTACAGTATTCAATCTTTAAATCCTGTTTTTTCAGCTATCAGCAAGTCTCTTCCTCCTGCCTCTGTTAATGTTTCCTTTTCCAGTTCTGTCACTGTTATGGAATCTCCAGTTGTCTGAAAGGTAGATGTGGTTGTGGCTGCTTTATTATTCAAGGATTCACCTTCTGAGAGAGGTACAGTATTAAGTCAGTTGGGACTGTTCATGTGAGGCAGGGGTGTCAGGTGTTGCTGGTTCTTCTCTTCCCCCTTCTCTGTTTTCTTTGGTGCCTGGTGGCATTCGTCTTCTCTCGCTCAGCTGCCTTAGTTGACTCAGGTGAGCTGCAGCATTATGCATTTTCCTCAGTTTCCCCTTCAGTAGAGCCAGAGGTTCATTTTGAGGAGTTGGCTTATGCCACCCTATCTCGTTTTCTGGCAGAAGAGGAGTTGGAAGTGGAGGAGCCTCCTCTCTGTATTTCAGAGCTTGCTGGAATGTTACACCCCACTTTTATCTACATTTAGTGAAGAAATGAGGTCCACTAGAGACTAAGTCTTTGTTATCTTCAAGCATTTTGGCTCCCATTAAATCACTAAAGAAACCCAAAGTTTTTTCTTCGATTAGAGCATGTTTCATTGAGATTTCTGGGACTCTGGCACACAAGGCTTCTTTTATGAATGCCATCACTTGTCTTTCTTATTCTATGAAGTCTCAGAGAGCCTCTTCCTATGATTTGAGTGCTATTACTGGCGTTTAAGTCTTCGGTAGATGATTCAGATTTTTTTTGCCTGTCTCAGTCCTTTGAAGAGACATGCTCATGAGACTGGCAAGGTGCTTCAGACAAATGCTAAGCAGAGTCTCTTAAGCATTACAGTACTGGAGTTTTATTGTGCACCTAACTTTCACTCATTACAGTTGCCGCTCCTTTGCGCCAACTTAGGAGTTTGTGGTGCCAGCTGTTAATGAAGTGTGTGAGGAGTCTTTAAAGTTTTTGACTTGCATAGACAAGGCTATTTCAGATGCTGTAGGTGAATGCTTCAAATGCTTATACAGTACTAACTCGGAGAGAACAGTTATGCTCCCACCTTTCATCTAAAATTTCTCCTTCTCAGAAGATGGCCACTGTTTTGGTTTCTCCTTTGGATTACCTTCTCAACCAGACCCTTTTTAAGGAGATAAGGGAGGATATTTTGGTACAGGAAAATCGAGAATTTCTCAGGAATTTCTCAAATCAGGAGTGAGAAGGTCTGCTCCTTCTCTTCCTTTGGGACCCTCCAGTTAAAAGTCATCCCTCTTCCTCACAGGACTCTTTATCAACTTTCGTCGATCCGCATCAATTCGGTAAGAGTAAAGCTACTCACTTTCTACAAAGAAATGAAATTTTCAGCTATCAGATTCAGGTAGGAGGCTGACTTCTCGTCTTCTGTCACATTGGAGAGGCTTAAAAGCAGAACTTTGGGTGGTGGAGGTGCTGAAGGAGGGCAATGAAATTACTTTTCTGGTTTTCCCTCCACTAGTGTTGCCTCCTATAGCCTTTCATTTGTATCTTCACCAGCAGGAGATGTATCTCGTTCTTCAGAAAGAGGTTGTATTGTTGTTAGAGAAGAATGCAATATACAGGTGTTGGTAAATTCCCTGGGTTTTTACAACTGACTTTTTCTGGTGCCAAAAGCATCTGGAGGTTGGCGCCCAGTGCTTGACATGTCAAGACTGACAGCTTTACTCATCTGTCCCCATTCTCAATGGAATCATCAAGCACGGTTCTAGTAGCTGTCCAGAAGAATGACTGGATGATACTGGTGGACAAGCAAGATGCATATTTCCACATGCCAGTAAATCCTCAGTCATACAAGTTCCTTCAATTTGTATTTGCAGGGAAGGTACCTGTTCAAGGCACTTTGTTTGGACCTGTGGTCAGTGCCTCAAGTATTCACAAGAATTTTGGCACCCATAGGGGGGAAGGTGTCACCTTTTAGGAACAAGAATTCTCCTCTACTAAGACGACTAGCTAATGCTAGACAACTCTTTAGACAGGATTCTGAAGGTCAAGGATCTTTTCCTCATCTGGCTCAATCACTGGGCATAATAATCAATTTTCAAAAGTCTCCCTGACTCCCAGTTCCTCGTTGGACGAGTTGGTAGAGTTCTCAACTAGCACTCTGCTAGGCCAGAGTTCAAATTTATTTCTGGTGATAGAAATTCATTTCTCGCTATAATGTGGTTCGGATTCCACAATAAGCTGTAGGTCCCGTTGCTAGGTAAGCAATTGGTTCTTAGCCATGTAAAATAAGTCTAATCCTTTGGGCCAGCCCTAGGAGAGCTGTTAATCAGCTCAGTGGTCTGGTTAAACTAAGTATACTTAACTTTTTTTTTTCCCCTGACTCCCACTCAGTCTATTCTCTATCTGGGGATAAGGATAGACTCCCACAATTTTCAGAATTTTCTGTTGGAGAGAAGAATACTGTAGGTGATTTCTAACCTCTTCTTGGAGAATTTTAGCCCTTGAGGAAGTTTCCTGATAGGCAATGGCTTTCTCTGTTGGGACACATGGCCTCTAGCCAATTTAGTTAATTTTGATAGAGATTTGGGACAGGAAGTCTCTTCCAGACTTTTATATAATCTTGGTTCCAATAAACTTTTGAAAGATGTCAGCATGGTTTATCACTATGAGCAGTGAACCCAGACCTCAACTTGTTTTCACATGGATCTCTGAGAGGTTGGGAGCATGTCGGGTGACTTAAAGGTGTTAGGAATGTGGTTGTCAGAAGAAAAAAATTTGCATATAAAGAGTTGCAATTTGGTTTTTGCCCCTCACTACCTTAGTCTGCTAGTAGTATTGGATAAAGTATTTTCCTGAACCAAGAGCAATCTTGTAGGCTCTTTCTTTTTTAAACCCCAGTTTTTTTATTTTATGGGGAGCATGAAGGTACATGTTGTATAGGAGCATACCTTTGTATCATTAGGTATTCCTTTTTAGTTGACTGCCATTTCGGGGGTATTCAAACCAGGCACAGGGTCCCTTCATGCTGCTTCTGTTCATACTATCTGAAGCTGAAGTGGTTTTCTCCACAAGGCTGCTCTTTGCTAAGTACACATGAGGGCCTTGCTCCGTGAATGGAATCCACCTTCTGTCAGCAGTAATATCCAGGAAGGATTCCAGATCAAGTAAGAATGTTTTGGGTATCATGCAAGAAACTATCAGTTTGCTTGGCTGAGTAGATTTTATCTAGTTGCACTACCCATCATACTATTCTCAACATGGGAATTGGCTATCTTTAACAGTAGGTAAGATTCATCCCAAATAATATAAATTTTCATAATAAAATTTAATATTTGGATACTTGCCTACTGCTGAAGTAGACCCCACCCAGCCTCTCCACAACTAGTGGGCTGTCAGTAAGAATTCTGATATGAGCTAAAACATCCAAAACAAACCTGGTGGAGAACAGTATGTACCCAAATAATTAAATTTTATGAAAATTTATATACTTATTTTATCATCTTTCTAGTTAAAAAAGGGAACTTCAGGTTCCTCATGAGTCAGAGTAGAAATTCCTCTTTTAAGAAATACACTAGTAAAGAACCCCCTCCCCATAGGGAAATAGTGCCATCAGTGCACCTCACTTTGTGCACTCTAGGCATTACTAAAAGTTGTTTGCTGTGTTCCCTCAGGCCCTAGATGTCCCCTCCATTTTGCTTCCCTTCTTCAGTCTTGCTGTCTAACCATTCCAGCTCCCTCTTTTCACTGTCTGAAGCAGTGAATGGCTAAAAATGCCGAGTGCTTGACTTGTTAACCAAAAATTCCAAAAATTGATTAGTTAATTAAATAAAACATGTTTTGATGTAGGAAAAACCAATTTTTGGCAGCTGCTATTCATCCTCAAAGGAGTTACTCTCTCATGGTCCTCCCAGGACTCCATAAGACAGACTAACCAATAACAAAGAATTCTCTTATGGTCGGTCTCACCCAGAATAGTGCTTGTTGGCACTATTATCTCCTGTTCTACAACGATTACCTAGGCTCTACGTCATACACACGCAGATGTGGCAACAGTTTGATTTGGCCTCTTTCATTACACACCAGGTCTATGCAAGATATACTGTATAATGTTCACCCAAGTCCCATGCCTTTTTGTCAAGGAAAGTCACCAAAAGCAGGTTTTTCATATGTGAAAACCTGCTTTTGATAGCGTAGCCATTTTTCATCCCCAGAGGAGCTTACAAAAGAAATTGGCAGGTGACGAAATGGCCTAGCTCCTTAGGCAGTCCTCATTTATTGGTGGGGGTTCTGTTCTGGGGGTGTGATGTTAACCGAAAATCGGCGATTTTTGGGCTTAACGGTGCCGAAAAGTGCCGATTTTCTGTTATCTGCGCCTCTGTTAGGTATGTATTGGCACCAATACCCAATTATCGGCACTGATAAGCAGAAATTGGTGATTTTCGGCACCGAAAATTGCCGATTTTCGTCGCTAGATAAGCGCCATAAAACTGGATCGCCATTAACCGAGCCTGCCATTAACTGGGGACTGCCTGTAAATAAATCCCAACAACCCAGATTAATTATTGGTCCAAGGTATAGTCACAGGTTATTAAAGATTTTCTTTATTCCGGATACCCATGGGGTTTGTCAACAAGAACAGGAAACAACACATGAACCAATAAATGTATTATTCTTGTGGTTCGAAGGTGGTTTACCTAATTTATGTTGGGTCTGGCTGCAGGGTTATTTGTCTTCCCCAGCAACATCTCAGCATGACTCTCATGGCAATAGTGTTTCATGAATTTTTTATCAAGGTAAAGTCAGGTGGTCGTTGGTTTTCTTTATTCCGGATACCTATTTGGGTCTGGCAATAAAGAACAGGAAACACACGAACCTATAAGTGTATTATCCCTTGTGGTTCTACTGTGACTTACCAAATTATGTTGGGTCTGGCTGCAGGATTACTGCACCTTCACCAGTTCAGGAATACTGTTTATAATAACCACTCCATACACTCGAAGACTTCTTCGAACGAAACTTTTCCGAAGATAGTTAACGAAATACAGTACTCACCTTTTGGATGTTATGCAACCTTTTGGATCTTATGCAACTTAGGAAAGGGGTAAGGGTCTGCCTTTTTAATGAGGGCCACTAAAATCATTCTCAGCCCATGTAGAGAGGGTGGTTTGTTTGTGCTAAGGTGTATGAAAAATAGGACCATCTGGGATGTTTGCTGTGACATCTAGGTAAACCTTAAGTGCTTGAACCAGGAACAATATTCTATATCAAATACTGAGTTTCTTTATCAGAAAAGGGGATTTTCTCTTTAAAATTGTCTTCATTCTTGGCCAGGAATGATAAGCCAGGAGACAACAGCAAAAGATAATTAGGTGTATGAGTGGTGAAATGTTGTCCTTGTCTTAGAGAGCCCAGTACACTAATCCAAGCTCCTGATGCCAAAATAGTAAGAAGACTGCTGTTTGCAGCATATGGGTTGTAGTTGTATTGGACCCATGAAATGAGGGGATAACAGGAGTCTAAGAACCTTATTCAGGGACCAGGTAATGGGAAACCTTCCACGAGTTGACCTTTGCAGTGTAAAAGACAGGAGAATGGAATTAACAATTTCTATATTAGAATAAATTCCAAACCATAAGGCAAGGATTCCACCAATGCTGCCTTGTATGCCATGATTGCTGAAATAGCAAGGTCCCTGACCTCAAAAGATAATAAAATGTAAAACTGTTTTAAGAGATTTCAACTGTGCTCTTAGTGTGGGGGTAATCTAACCACATTTCCCATACAGACTGGTATGCTGGATTGATGAAGTCCATAGTTTTTGCATTAGGTGCTTAGTAATATTAGGCAAATAATCTTCACAGTAGACTAGATTTCAAATTCCATGTGAAAGTCACGGCTCAGAAAGGATATGTAGACAACTTTCCCTCTTTCTGTCTGGGATAAGACAACAGACAGCACTGGAATCTATTCTTTTGCCTGTTGAAGAATTAAGGAACCAATGACCATTTGGCTAATTCAGGGCTACTAGGCAAGCAGTTCTGTTAAAATGAAAGCTAGTACTGTAGATTGTTCAAAACTTTCGAAATCTGGGATAAATTAGGAAAAAGGTATATCATCCTATATTTGTACTACTAGTAGATTGTTCAAAGCTTTCAAAATCTGGGGCAAAGAAGGAAAAAGGTATATCAACCTACAATTGTTCCAGTCTTGAAGCCAAGTTCAGAGACACATCAACTGGAAGTTGATGGTTCTTGCATGTGGCAAACCAGTCCACTTCCAGATTGTGGAAGCATGTTAGCAATTACTGGCTTGAGAGGAGCTCAGCATGAGTCTGGCTTCTTTATATAAGACATCGCTGTCATATAGTCCAGGACGAGCAAAATGTTAGTCCCTTTTGGAGGTTTCAATTTTCTGAGATGGAAAGACAGCCAATAGCCCCAGAAGCTGGTATGACACTCCCTGCGAGCAGGTGACAATCTTCCCCCTAACTGACAATCCTCCCAACTTGTGGAGGAAGCATTCATATGTATCACTCATACAAATGGTGGAGTCAGGTCAGCCTGTTTGCCCCCTTCCAGGTCCATGGACAGAGTATCTTCCCAATCTCAGATGAAGGTGATCACAAAGCCTTTTTATGACATGTGAGAGTCAGACTGTTAAATCCTACAGTCACAGTCTCAGGATTACGTAGATCTACCGTGGACCCAAACTGTAACAGGCCCAGACGTCATTCCAGTTTTCATCTGGAAAAGCTAGGCTGTGCAAGGAATCTTGTAAGTTTTTCTGTATTCTGGTTTGAGTGCTTCAGGAAGAGACAGCTGGCCACAAAGAGTAACCCAACAAAGTTCCAGCTTCAGAGAAAGTCTGCTGGATGTAAAGTGGGATTTGTTCCTGTTAAGAAACCTTTTGACTGAAGTCTGTCAACTACCACTTGCAGGTTTCATCAGTGCACTTCTCTGGTGGCTCCTCAGATTAGCCAATCATCTGGGTAGGCCAACAGTTAAAATCCTTCATTCCTGAGTTCCCATAAAATAGGTACAGTATATATAAAAATATATGCAAACAGTATGTTTGTTCAGATTTGACGGGTCAAGGATCACCTTTCGTTTGGAGCAGTGCTTCTTGGGGACGCTGAAGAGTGGTGGGAAATAAAGCCATCTTTCTCTATGGTCCCTTTTTAAAGGGGGGTCTGGTTTTTTGAAAAAACTACTTAGAGGGGGGGGAGGGTGAGACTATCTCCCTAGCCCATTGTGAAATACTGTATACTGTACTGTGTCCCCCAAGGGGAGGACTTCACTGCATGTTATGCTGTATGGGACTCCAGCTCTTCCCTTACTTGTAATACTCAGCCCAGGAGTTGATTTTTCTTTCCCCTGGTAGGAGTGTCTTGTTTACTTTGAAAGGGGTGCTGATGTTGTTGTCCTTTCTTCTCTCGTCAGAGGGGTCCTTTGGTAGTTACTGTAAGCTTGTATGGCTCTGATTCTCACCAAGCTTTCTTAGGCTAAGGAAGAGGAAACTCTCAAGGACATTGTTTCCCAGATATCCCCTTTTTCAAGATCAGTATGTGTTGTGCAATTCTGTTGTCAGGCTCATGCAGTGAGTTGTCTGACAACACTCTTCAAAAAGGATCCCAACAGATAGGGGAAGAAAGCAATAGGGAGGTTACATTGGGGAGCAAAATGTTGGAGCCCAGCAATGCTTCCTTTCAAGCCTTAATGTGACACTCCAGAAAGTCGTAGAGTGCTCCCAATAGGGTCCACATAAGTGTTTTGGTTACTGCAGTGACCATTGTTCTGGAAGACACTGGCTTGCTCTTTAATTAGGTGGAGGATAGCATAGAATTCATCCGTGGCTGTCCTGAGATTTTTCTCTTAGGGGGGGTCCCAAATTGCTGGGTAGCCATGTCCAGGAGCTTTTTTTTCTCATAAGGGAGGAAAAATGTTGCTCATTCCTATCAGATACTGGGATGGTGGAAACAAATGGCTTTACTTCTGTCATAAACTCTCGTTACCCAGTCATCACAAAATTCTGAAATTCCATCTTCACATGACTGATTGTTTCAAAAGTCAAGAGACAGAAGGCTGATGCCTCTCAGAGAGGTTATTGGTTCCGTAATAAATTGTTGTTGTACTATATTTTCCAATAAACTGGAGAAAAGTTGCTTCTATGGCTTTTATTAACACGGTTGCTTCTATTTGGCTTTCACTGCTATATTAATAAGCAGGATAACCGTCTCCTTCAGCAGTTTCTGAATTCCTACTGAAGGAGGGAGCAAGCACCATTCAGTATTGGGAAAGGCCACTCTGTCCCAAAATTCTTTATGTTCAACCTCAACCAGTTTTCCTTTCATTAATAAGGTATTTTCCATTTTGTGAAAGGATGCACATTGTGGTGTCTCACCAAGGGTTATCAATATCATTCTCAAGGGCAGATATTGGTACCTGTACTACATTCTGATTTGAGGTTTATTGTCCGACCTGGTCTCAACTGTTACCAATTGGGAGTGAGTAGGCTGTCTCTTATTATCTATTCTGATTTCAACGGGTGATCTCGACAACTGATTCATCTTTTTTTGGGCTTAGGTTTTTTATTACCATGTTCCCATGACCTAAGATTTTTGGTGAGAATCTTATCTCTGCCTGGGCAGACTGTGCAGTCCCAGTCCTCTAGTTTAAGGGATGAGAAATTTTTACATATCACACCAGATTCCATATCCAGGGTCTCTTGGGAATCATTAATAGCATCTCTATGCTCAGTAGCAAGTGAGTCCTCCAAGGAGTTACACTCTCCAGGGGTCATCCTTGATACTAGTCATGATTTCCCCCCAGAATTCTGAAGTACAAACTGGCAGTATAGAAAGTACAGTAAGCAGAATTTTCCTATCAGGGAAGCCTGCGTGAACTTATGAGCCAAGGCAGTCGTATCACCACTGTCTGGCAGTACAGAATGTACAGCAAGCTGAATTTCCAGTTAGGCAAGCCTTCATGAACTGATGAGCCAAGGCAGTTGTATCATCACTGCCAGGTAGTATAAAAAGTACAGCAAACAGAATTTTCCTATCAGGGAAGCCTGCATAAACTGGTTGAACCAAGACAGTCGTATCACCATTGCCTGGCAGCATAGAAGTCCAGGATATATCACTGCCCCCTAGAAGGTACAGACACTTCAGATGGGGTTGGGTGGATGCTATCAGGGTCCCCTCAGTACATGACTGGTGCATGGGAAAGGCAAGATTCTCATTTGAGGTATCTGTCTCATGTAAAGCAGAAGACTGTTCGCTAGATCTTATGGATTTAGAAGGGAAATTTCAGTGGCTATATTCACTTCATGTCAGGTATCAGTGACCTCTCTCCCAAGGAGAGACTCTTCATATCTCCGTAGGAGGAGTTAAAGTGGAAGTTCCTAGAATCCACTGCTTTTGGAGTATTGGCCCAAATGTGGGTTCTGCTCAGAGAGAGATGGAAACACACTGCCATAGTTCTGTCAGAACGTGTACAGTAAGTCTCCTTCTGTTTTAATAAAAGCTTCCTAGTGTTAGCTACCAATATCACTGTATAGGCCGCAAACACTTCAAATTAACCCAAGCCTACATGGCCACAAGTACATGACCATAGTATGATGTAAGGAAACATGATCAGTGGGTCAGGGTTGAAAGCTTTGCTGCTGACTTCATCATATTTTTTGAGACTGTAGTCTCTTTCTGTTTCTTGTTATATCTTTTGCTTGAAGCTGATATTCAGACTGCAGATATGTAATATCTAGTGAATGTATGGTGATTTATCGACACGGAAGAAGTACTAGAAATACTAGAACTTGTAAGCAAATATAAAGCTAGTTATATTTTGGATTATATCTGCTTAATTTCTAAATGTTTGGCATAAAAATAAATCATACCATTTTATGCATCCTTAAGTTTTTCTAGGCAGCAATGTCAGCAAGACAGGCGTTAGCCAAACCGGAATAAAACAAAATGAAAACAAAAAATAAGACAGTGCAAAAAGAGACAAGAGGATGAAAGCAAGTTCCAAAGATTAGGAGTAAAAGAAAAGAAAGTCATTCAACCAAACAGTCTGAGGGCCACAAATCACCATAAAATGAACATGAAAGAGGTTACTGGATGGAGTCTACATGGTCACTGTAATGGAGGGACCCTCTTTGAGCTAATAAAAACAATAGCTGAAGCCCTTATTTGCTAAGGCTAAGTCCACAGTTCACACCAAGACTCGTATTTACTTGAGCACCTTAGCATAATTGAAGGCTGTTATTGTGCAAAGGCATAAGTTGGCATAAGTCTGGTTTAATTTATACCAACAAACTATCAGTGATGAAATAGTACATATATAAACGTGACTAAGAAGCCACTTTGTGGCAGAGAGAAAGAGGGCATAAGGAAGGTTTGGAGATGGTCATTGCTCAGACAAATCAAGTCCTATCAAGAAGGGAGACAAAAGGTCAAGTATCCCTGATGAGAGATAAATACAGTATTCAAAATAGGAGCAAAAGGCTGACATGATTTTAATAACTGTAATGAATAGAGGAATTTAGAATTTTGGCATTGTACTTGAGAAGCAGACAGTTATTTTTGAACTATGTGATCTTTTCTTGACAATGTTTCACCTAAACACCCAAAAGTGATGTACGGTGAGTTCAGCAAATTAAATGATCGTATGAATGAAGTGTTTTGCATGTTCACAAGCTGGAGAAGAGTTGTACTTAGTATGCAAGAATCATGGTTCTCCCTGCCTCCTTCCTTACTACTCAGCCAGCAGTTTAATGTCTTCCTGTTCACCTTATCATGTTTGTCTAACAACTGGATGGAAAACTTCACTTTCATGAACACTCATGACCACGACTTATGATCTTCAAAGCACCACAGAAATCTTTAAAATATTATGTTAAGTCCCCCACACCATGGTCCCCTCTTTTTAAAATTCTGTCACAATTACGAGTACAGTACTAAGATTCAGTTACTGGTAAAATATCATCCAGTTGCCAGTAAAGGTTGGCCTGGAAACCCTTCATTGTTTATCCAGACCTTGTAAATTTCTGAAAATAAGAAATGGAGTGGTACTCCCTGTTCTGAAACTTCAATGCTTCTCAAAAGCTTTTTCATTAAGTAAAAAAAAAAAAAAAAAAAAAAAAAAATCAAGGGACCCCAGACAATGATCTAGACCCCTCAAGTAGACATCCCGTGGTTTTCAAGTTCACCAATTTCTTTACCCCTGCACCACCAAATTATCATAGAAAATTGCTAATATGTTTGTTACAAAAACACTTGTGTATGTTTTATACCAGAACCTCAGAGGGAGAGTGTATATTGTAAAGAGAACAATACCATGAATGTTTTCTGCTTTGTGGTATATGAAAGGTAATTCATTATAACATAAGGATTCTTGATGGTCTTTTCTATTCCTCTTGAGTAAGATAGGCATAGCAATAATGCTTTTGGTACCATTTTCTGTCGGAGCATCTTTTTTTTTTTCAAAAAAAGAATAAAAAAGTTCACAAGCACACAAGCACACAGTACATTACTTCTCATTATTTTCTTAGTTGGTGTTTTTGCATACTGTTCCTGTTATACAGTATTCTTTTCTTTGTATTCAGATAGCAGATCCTATCAGTGCTCCAGATGCCATTCTTTTGACTAGTGTCTTAGTGGTACAGTAGATGATATGCTTTTGAATTTTTACTGGTATAATAAAGCAGGGTACCTCTGTTTATGTTACTTTCCCTCCTGAGACTGGCAAAAAGATACCACAAACTGAGATTCTTTACTCCAATACCTGTATTTGCCTGAGAGAGGGGGCACCCCTGAAAGTAGGTTTACAAAATAAACCATCAAAATAAGTACTTACTGAAACTACAAACAAAATTTATAACACTGTGGAGGTTAGTAAAGAGTAACATCAGCTCATACTTGAAAAAGAAATAATTCTATCAAATATCCTCAATGAGGAGTTGTAAAAACAAAGCAAGCGACTATACAGGAATGTGTTGCCGTAATTAAGACCATTATAAATGTTAGGCCAGCAGGTCACTTGAACCATGACACTGGTCATAACATGTAAAAGTATTACCAGTTCAAATATTGGAATTCCTGGAGTCATATCAATTTTACTTCTGTGGTACTATATATCTGTAGAAATATACTTTTCCTCTCTTACTATATGTTGACCTGGAATTCCAAACTTTTTCTGGTCAATACATGAAAATATTCCAGTTTACAACATTTTCATAAATTACCATTAAGTTTTTTGTAAACTGACACTTGAGTTCTCAACAATGACATGAAGAAAATTTGTTCTGCTGAATAGATAGTGTTCTTAGATTATAATACAACTAAACCTTTAACAATAAAGGTAAAACATTAGTTAACACAGTTTTCAGTTAAATGCACCTATTTTATAGCAAAGTCTAGTATTTAAAATGAAGAGAAGTCTCTCAAAACGTCTCATTCTAATTCCCCTCTTAAACTTATTCTAAATGTTTGTGCTTAGACTATACAAAATCTAGTGCAAAGGACAACTTTGAATCTTGTCTATGACAAGACAAGAACTTTCATGCATAGGCTATACTGTACCTGATGTATTGTACCTTTTGAGTTACCAATAAAATTCAATATTTCATTAACATACAGCTTAGCTCCATATTATAAACACAGTTCATAAAACATAATGCACCGATTACACATGCCATTTGCCTGCATGGATTCTTTTTTGAGTAATTTACTTACATTACCTTGATTTCTTGTGAATATGCTGTAACAGAAACTTTGCTTACATCATAAAAAACACTCAAGTTTTCAAATGAGTTATTTGTATTTACCTAAAGGAAAGACAGAAATTCAGTCCAAGTACTGTAGTAGTATAAGTGAAATTTGCTTTGTCAGTTTTACCTGCTCAACAATAATTTTCGGGATATTTAGTTTACAAGCATCATCTTGGACTTCAGGTTGTCTTGTAGAATCTGTAGGTTCACCAGCTACTTTCACTTCCTTTGTTTTCTTGGAGGATGGGGAAATTTTTCTTTGGGAACCCTGATAAGGATGTAACAAAACGTGGGAGTCTATTTGGTCACAGTTGCTAAGAAAATACATTTAGGAAAAGATAATTATTTTTGTTGTTTAATAATTCATAATGGCTGACTACTTCATGGCATCCTTTAATTCTATTTTTCTTATTCTAAGTATAAAATTATTATTTGCTTATCAGTCTGGTTCTTAATTAATAGTAACATTCCTTGTGAATTATATAAGAGCAGTACAGCATTTATGGGTTGATTGCTATTGCAAAGTGTTTCTATTGTTAACATAAGTGTTCATTCACAGTACAACAAATAACTAAGTATGGGGCATGATCAGTGCGATTAAACTCTCTGGGTTCTTTGATTACCAAATAAGAGGGAAATGTTTTACATAATAAACAAGGCAGTCTGGTAGTAATCATACTGAATTCTTGAGCTCCACCATTTTGAACTAATAACAAGAACACTACCCTTTACCAGATCCTTATGTTAAGCTTTCTTTGCTGAAACCAATTTGGAATTAAGAAAATCTTCAATTTCAAATGTGCTCCTGCTAGAAGTAACTATGTATAGCTAAATATAAAAAGTATCCTCTGTAAAAATTTACTCTTACTCCCCTCCCAACCATAAAAAAATGAGTGAGGCTTTATATCTCGCTTCATCCCAAGAAAAACACTCAAAATTCCAACTAATGACAAACATTGGTTTGAAGATTCATGTACATAAACATACCATGATAAACCAAAAAAGTATCCTCTGTAAAAATTTACGCTTACTCCCCTCCCAACCATAAAAAAATGAGTGAGGCTTTATATCTCACTTCATCCCAAGAAAAACACTCAAAATTCCAACTAATGACAAACATTGGTTTGAAGATTCATGTACATAAACATACCATGATAAACCAAATTCACTTTTTGGAGTTAAAATCACACACCATTGAATTACCAGAATTTTGACATACATAAGTCAAAAGAGTGCTAATAGATTTTACAGATATTCTGAGAGAAGGTATAAAATTTATTTGAAAAACCACAATTACTGTTATTCTTTGGCTGATGATGGGCCAGATGATGGAAATCCACTTAAAAAGACAGTACTGAGCTATTTCACTGCCTTGTGAACATACTTCCTTTATATGTTTCATCCTGAGCCAATTTTAATAAAATTCTGTTTTTGTTTGAAGAACATAAAAAATATCTTTAACCCTAGCAGTTGAGGTGAAAGTTGTATGGGATTCATTCTCTCAAATTTTACATTTTAAACGTGTGCTTTTTAACTCATTGAGATTCTAATGGCATCATCTGTAGAAAAAAATTACCAATAAACATTCTGATGCCTGGTGGCAATGGAATGATGTGTGGAGAGTTTTGGGATGGTTTCACTCATACAGGTAGTAATTTATATATCACTAACAAGGAAAAATCATGCTCTCCCACAGTGCAAAAAGAATTTAAACATTTTTTCAATATTTATAAAATGTAATTTCTTTAATTGGCTAACTAATCACATTATTCTTACTTTAAAGTTTTGCTTTTTTTTATTAGATTTACAAATTGGAAAGTCCAATTATTTGGCTTCAGAAAGGGACAAAAATCAGTACTATAACTTGAAAAATAAATTTAGAGTAAGCCATAAAAGAAAACTATTTGGAACTCTTACGAAGCAGCCAGAAGTGTATTTTACCAGACAACTTTTGAACCCCTCCCCCATTTCTCAAAGGATAAATATAAAAAATGTTCAATATGCATAGGTGTATCCTTCAGTGCCAAATGGAATTGGTCATTAAAATTGGTAAAAAGGTAACCCGTGGTTAAGGGGGTGGGAGAGGGGGAAATACTCCCCACTCATGCAATGACACTAGCCCTTTTCCTTTGGGGTATTTGAAGGTAGTCTAAATATATAAAAGATTGGTTTTTTATACCTATGAAAATGGCAGTCAACCAGAGGCAACAAGCCCCGTGGCTATGTTAGGGGAAGAGGAGGTAGAGGCTCCAGAGGGGGGAAGCAAACACAGGACCGATGACATACATCCTGTGGGTGGGAGGCTGTACCATTTTCGGCTCGGTGGACCTTCTGTCCCTGGGCTCAGAGTATAGTTTCAAGGGCCTAGGTTGGAGTTGGATCGACAATCCCCTCCACCAGTCAAGTTTTATCAGGCTACTACCAAGGATCTCGAGGACTTTGTGGAAGATCTTCTACAGAAACAGGCTATAAGGAAAGTGAGGACTCTGAAGTTCCAAGGCAGGCTCTTCAGTGTTCCCAAGAAGGGTTCCGACAAACGGAGAGTAATTCTGGACTTGTCCCGTCTGAATTCCTACATTCGTTGCGACAAGTTTCGGATGCTTACTGTCTCCCAAGTTCGGACCCTACTGCCCCGTGGAGCCGTAACCACCTCTCTAGATCTTTCCGACGCCTATTATCACGTCCCGGTTGCGAGAAGGTTCTCCCCTTTCTGAGGTTCAGGCTCGGAAGGCAGGCACATTCCTTCAAGGTGATGCCTTTCGGCCTCAACATAGCCCCAAGGATTTTTACAAGTTGACGGACACGGTCGCACAACAACTCCGGTCTCAAGGGATCACGCTGGCGCGTATCTAGACGACTGGATCATCTGGGCATCCAGCGTCGAGGAATGCCGGAGGGTTACATCCGTGGTGGTCGACTTTCTAGAATCTTTGGGCTTTAGAGGTAAACAGGAGAAGTCCCGCCTGGTTCCGAGCAGTTGTTTTCAATGGCTAGGAATCCAGTGGGATCTGAATTCTCACAAGCTCTCTTCCTCCTCCCAAGAGGAAAGAGATAGCCAGAGCAACCAGTTAGTTTCTCAAGTCCAAACGAGCCTCTCGTCGGGCCCAAGAAAGAGTTTTGGGCTCCCTTCAGTTCGCTTCAGTGACAGATCTGTTGCTGAAGGTAAAACTGAAAGATATCAACAGAGTGTGGCGGAGTCGAGCAAATATCAGCCTCAGAGACAAGGTGTCTCTGATTCCTCCCATCTTGAAAAAGAGACTCTGGCCTTGGTCGACTGTCAAGAGCCTGTCCAAGTCAGTCCCCTGCAGTTTCCTCCTCCGGCATTGGTTATCCACACAGACGCCTCCCTAAGCGGGCGGGGAGGATATTCTCAACACCAAGAAGTGCAGGGGACTTGGTCCCCCATGTTCCGCCAGTTCCATATAAACGTTCTGGAGGCCATGGCGGTCTTCCTTACTTTGAAGAAGCTTCTTCCTCCCAAAGAAGATTCATATAAGGCTGGTTCTGGACAGCGCCACGGTAGTCCACTGCATAAACAGGGGAGGTTCAAAATCGAGCCGGATCAACCAGGTAATGATTGCACTTTTCTCCTTGGCGTGCAAGAACAAGTGGCACCTGCCTGCCACTCATCTTGCAGGGGTCCGAACGTCGTAGCGGATTCTCTATCAAGGACAACTCCTCGAGTCGGAGTGGTCCCTAGACAGGGCCTCGTTCAATTGGATCTGCAACCAAGTTCCGGGCCTGGAGGTAGATTTGTTCGCAACCAAGCTCAACAACAAGCTTCCTCATTATGTAGCTCCCAACCTGGACCTTCAAGCTCTTTTCACGGACGCAGTGTCATTGGATTGGAACAGGTGGAAGAAGATTTATCTGTCCCCTCCAGTAAACTTGTTGTTAAAGGTCCTTCACAAACTCAGGACATTCAAGGGTCAAGTAGCTCTAGTGGCTCCCTACTGGCCAAAGAGCAGCTGGTTTCCACTTCTGCTGGAACTGAAACTTCGCCACATCCAAATCCCCAGTCCAAAACTAACACAAGTAGTACAAACTCAGACTGTGTCAGCTTCCTCAAAAATTCAAAATGCCCTGGCTTTGTGGACTTTATGAAATTTATGGGCTCAAAGGGATGCTAACGTTGATCCTGTCAATACCATGTTCTTGGAATCAGATAAGCGGGTCTCCACTCTTCGGCAGTACGACTCAGCAATTAAGAAGCTAGCACTCTTTTTGAAAGAATCTGAGGCTACAGTAATGACCATAAATTTGGCAATCTTCTTTTTAGATCACTATTTGAGAAGGGTTTAGCCTCTAGTACTGTTACTACAGTCAAGTCGGCTTTACGAAAAGTATTTTTGTATGGTTTCAAAATTGACCTCACAGATCCTTACTTTTCTTCCATCCCTAAGGCCTGTGCACGACTGGGACCAGTAATCCGTCCACATACGGTTTCCTGGTTTTTGAATGACGTGTTGAAGTTAGCCTCAGATATCGATAATCAGTCTTGCCCCTACCTTTCCTTATTGAGGAAAACGTTGTTCTTAGTCAGCCTAGCTTTGGGTGCTAGAATTTCAGAGTTGTCTGCACTCTCTAGGGAGCCCAACCATGTCGACTTCCTTCCATCAGGGGAGGTTTTGCTGATTCCTCACCCTAAATTCCTGGCCAAAAATGAAGATCCGCAGAATAGGTGGTCGCCTTGGAAAATTCTCCCCCTTCCTCAAGACCTGTCCCTGTGTCCAGTTCATACTTTGAGGGCTTATTTAGACAGGTCCTCTCACATCTCATCTGGGCCTCTCTTTATCAGGGAAGGGGGCGGTAATATCTCTATGTCTGCTATTAGACAACAAATCCTTTACTTTATCAAGCAGGCTAATCCTGACTCAGTCCCAAGAGTTCATGATATTAGAGCTGTGGCCACCTCCATTAACTACTTCCATTACATGAATTTCACGGATCTTACCAAATACACTGGTTGGAAGTCACCCTTGGTTTTCAAACGTCACTATTTGAAAGCCTTAGAAGCTCTTAAATTCTCAGCAGTCGCGGCAGGGAACGTTGTCCCTCCCTCTGGTTCCCTTTCTGATTCCTGGTCAATTCTTCCTCCACTGCCTCAGTTATCCCCTTACAGTCATTTCAGTCAGGCATGCCTTGACTTTCTCACCTGACCGTGTTATCTGTATATTTGTCTAATTAACACATTTATGTTATAATGTTTTCAATTTTGTATAGTTATTTTAAGTATATTTTTTATATTGTCATGTTAATTTTAAGCTCCCATCAGTTTCATTTGTACATTATTGTTATTATTGCTAGCAATTAAATATTTTTTGGTGGACCTTTGGTCTTCTGTTCCCCTTACATTTTGTTATCTCTTGCAGTTTAAGAATGATATTTATTTCTCTGTTAATTTTTCACCGGCTGACACGGGACCCGATCCAGAAAAGGGATTTTGACAAAGGAAAAATCTATTTCTGGAGAGGGGACCGTGTCACCCGGTGACCCACCTCGGTCATGTGTCGTGTCCCCCCCATAGTAAACATCATTCTGGTGGGGTGATGCTTTCATGGAATGCGGCTAGCGGTGATTTGTGTACTGTCCACGAGTGGTGCATGGGTTTGTAACGGCACCTCTCTGTGGGACTTTTGACTTTGGGATCTCTATAGGATAAGGTTCCGTGTTTTTATAGTTCACCCTTTTCCATACACGACTCCATCTAATGGAGCTCACTCTGGGGTAGTAACTCCAGCATTTCATTTAGCTTTCTGGTATCTAGCAATGGAATTACCTAGAAATAAGTGCTGAATGGACTTTTTCACCGGGTGACACGGTCCCATCTCCAGAAATAGATTTTTCCTTTGTCAAAATCCCTTTTTAAAATTTATTATTTGTTCCTAGGGAAATGCAAAACATCATCTTTTATATAAGAGACTTACTCATTAGGTGTGAGGTAATCCCTGTCAGCTGATTGGAGTTGAATACCACTCAAATATTATACTTCCAGTTGGGCACCAGTTGGGCATACAAGCAGAGGATGTCATGACTCCTGTAACCTCCTGCCAGTCTGGTGTAAAGGTTTACCAGAGCAGTAGGGCGTGGGGTCAGAGTACCTTGCATACAGGAGGATACTCAAAGTAAAAACATTGGAGAATCATAAAATCCCTCATAAGGGAATTAAGACAAAAGGTGGCTATTTCTGTTCAAAAGGTACAGTACCTGTCTCTAGCTGACATAGCTATTCTTCAGCCTAGATGCTGATCCAGAATAGAATCAGGAGTCCAGCAACTCTGTATTCATCGCCCTGGCTTATACTAAGCCAAAGTACTCTTGTCCAGGAGCAGCTGGGTGCCAACACAACTTGTGAACAACCACCAAAGGTCCCAAGAAATGGCTAGGGACCTGTGGGCAATGTCCCTCTGGTAGAATAAGGAAAGGATGTCTACACTCTAGACACCTGGCCTCAATGCCCACAAGTACCACAAAGTTTATCTGAAAAGGTAAAGGCTAGTCCTACGCCCTGACCTTGTGCATCCTCAAGAGTACAGTGGGTGAGATCCTCCTCAGAGGTTTCATAAACTCACCAGGTACCTTACAAAGTCAGAGAAGGAAGGATGTTCCTTCCATGCTAGTGTAAGATGAAGAAAAAGGAGTGACACTCCAATCAAGAGCTTGGTTCTTTAAGATGTATCTTAAGGTTTGCAGAGGTGTAAGAAAACATCCTGTCAGGAACCACCAACTGAAGCCTGTGGGAGGGGTTCAATAAAACACTTTAATTTCCCATCAGGGACTAAGTCCTGAGAGTCAGCTTTGCACTCAGGACAGAAGAAGGAAGAGAGAGAGAAACCCCATCCCTCCAAGAGAGGCAGGTTGCAAGAAAAAACTTTGCAAACAGACCATCTTGAGAGAGAGAGAGCTCTTGAACAGGGCTCCACCAAAAGGGCTAATAAGGCATTGGGCTAGGCTGCAAAGGACAGGTTTACATTTCAGCCAAGAGAACACTGCTATCATGGAGGGAAAAAAAGAAAAAAAAACCCTTAAATGACTTTTCAAGCATTTATAAATCCAGCAAGTGGAGAAATCCATGATGGGTAGGAATGAGGAAATTATACTTCCTTCCCACCCCTGGTTCGAGTCTTACTTACCATTCATGCAAGAGTCCATAGGCCATGAAAGTTGTTTCCATTGTAGAAGGAGCCATGATCAGTACCACTAAGCATCCTACATTGTTGTAGGGAAGTTGTCTGCTGGATTGCTGGGTAACAGGAACTCTCTGATCTGCAGATCAGAAAGTTAATCTGATCCAAAACACCAAAAGTAGAAAGCAACCACAGCTTTGCCTTATGAGTGGCTCTTCAAGAACTCCGTTAAGTAAGGTTCACTACAGGATGGCAGTGGGTACTGCCTCAAGAAAAGAGGCAAGGCTCCTCACATGGGTGGGTGTTTGCCATTCTCTGCTTAAACCATCTGTACCATCCTTCTAGAGAGTTTGTTGTCCATGGAAGACCTTGTGTGGTTCTTTCTACTGTATTCCACATACTCAGTTCAAATTTTGGTCTTCGTCACCTTCCAGGATATATAACACCAATCCATGTCACTTCTGAGTAGCCAAGAACCTCAGAAGTTCATCAGTTTCATCATCTAGTGATGCAACAAATTCATTGAAGCTTTCAGCAATATCACGATCTGGCACAAATGCTAAAGCTTAAACAGATATGACAGACAGTACATTCTTGCATCATTGTACCAAGCATGTAGTCTAAGTCCTTGTATTTTTCTCCAGAAGCACTGCCCAAAATAGAAAAAAGTATCCATAAATGTTTGTGTTTGGGAAATGTGGAGTGAAGCTATCAAAAGCTGCCTTTTCATAGTAGTGACTGAAACAGGATTAAGATCTGGTCTCATTTGCTTGAGGGTGCTAAAAATCAAGTCATAAGTTGCCTGGGTTTTGTTCCTGGCGATGCAGTATATACGGAGGGAATTGTATGGTTCTCATCCAGCATAACATGCACTATATATAACTAAAAGCCAAATGGCGCAAAGTCAAAAGTTTCATCGCACAGCTAGTGGTCTTTGAATTGTCAAAGGACGATGTGTTTGACTGAGCCAGGTGGAGGAAAGCTGTCAGAAACATCGACTTCACATAGAAGTGGGAAAAGATGCAGAGAAAGAAGACAGTGTGAATGTAAGAGCCCGACGCTCTCTCTTCCAAACACGTGTGTGTTCGTCAATCGTCATCATCGGAGTTGACAGGACAAAACAGGAGCGTCTCGTTTTCTTTCTCTACTGGAACGCGATTTCAACCATACAATATTTCCGTCTGTTCTCCTTAAGCATTGTTGTCTTAATGTATGTACAATCACCACTACTTGCATTGCCATGCAAGCATTCTAATCATGTACTCATAATGTTCCAACGAATCTTCTGTATCAAACTGTATGTGTTTCTGTTTGTGAAGACGCCAAATGTCTCTCCTTTTCACATTTATTATGCTACTGCATTGTATCCATTAATCTGTCATGAATCTCAAGCAATTGGCCATATGTAGAATTTCCTGGCCTTTCCATTGATATATGTTTCATCACTGTATGTTAATCGTGTCTCAATATCGCCATCTGTTTGTCTGCCGACAAACAGAGATGCCCGAGCCTGTACCTCTGTTTTTACCTGTCTGTGTGTAGACGCTACATTACCGCTCGCACGCGTCAATAACATCGAAGGTTCTGTACATTTATCTCAGTAAAGAACAACCAATAAACCAGTTAACACCCAGCCAGTATGTCGCTCATACACCAGTCCTTACATGAACATAGTTCCCAATTGTGCTTGACCTACGAGCCATGGTGTTTACTAAAGGCCAGTATTTCCTTTGTAGTATTTTATAATCAAACTAAATGGCTTTTTGATATTGATTGTTCCCCAGTTATCCTTAATATTGGAGTCCTCATCAATGTTAAAGGAATACATTCATGTAGATATACTTCCAACGGGTATTACTCCACCAGCAGTGATGTCACAGGTGTTGAAAAAATTGCTGTGACATTTGTATTTTTCCTAAAGTGAGCTTTGCCAAACATTTTAAAATCTTAGAGATAATGCTTTTATATATTTTTGTTATGATAATTCCAATAATTATTGATTTTATTTATGTACCAACTAACATAGCCCATAGGCTACATAACCTTCACCTAGTGCTTGGGAATAGACTGGTTAATCAAAGGTTATGAAATATGTAGAAATATACAGTATCCATTTAATTTTGTCGTGAGTTTAGAAGCATTTGTGAAATCCTTTCAAGCAATGTTATTACAGTAATTGTGAATTAATATTTTAGTACATTGCTACTATTTTATGAATACTGTATGACCCATTGATCATGTTTTCTTACATCATACCACAGACATGTACTTGTGGCCATGTATGCTTGGGTTAATTTGAAGTGTGTCTGCAGCCTATAGTGTGATATAGGTAGCTAACACCAAGTTGTTTATATTAAACACTCGTTCCTTTCCTCACTGGTGGACTGCTGTTATGCAGGGCCTACACATTACCTATGCCACAGCGAATTGCTCAGTCTACTTTTCGCCTGTGGAAATGGCTATAACTACCTGCCATGAGCCAACCTCTGAAGGAATAAAGGAGAATTTGGTTAGTTGCTTGACATGTGTGAAATATGCCACATGTTTTTGGCAGCAAGTTTAAGTGACGAAAGAGCTAATTTTTTAAGCTGTCTCTATGAGTTTTAGGTTTCTATAGTATTGAAGGAGACTACTTTATATCACTCTGTCAGAACTATGGCAGTGTGCTTCCATCCTCTTCCGAGCAGAATCTACATTTGGGCCAATCCTCCAAAAGTAGTGGATCCTAGGAACTTCAACTCCTTCAATGGAGACGAAGAGTCTTTCCTTGGGAGGGAGGTCACTGATACCTGACAAAGTGAATATAGCCACAGAAATTTCCCTTCTGAATCCATAAGATCTAGGGAATAGTCTAATGCTTTATATGAGACAAATACTTCAAATGAGAATCTTGCCTTTCCCATGCAGCAATCATGTATGGAAGGGACCCTGATAGGGTCTGCCCAACCCCGTCTGAAGTGTCTGTACCTTCTAGAGGGTAGTGATTTATCCGGGACTTTTATTCTGCTAGGCAGTATAGAAGTCCACTCTAACCTCCAAGAAGGAAGTGTTTATCAGAAATATATCCAAGGTCATTGCAGCATAACCAGCAATTGTTTTTGATAACTATAAAAAAATTTTGTTGACCAAAAATTTATGATTTACTCACAAAATTAATTGTCTACTAGGTGTGAGGTCAGACACTCTAAAGCACTGGTACTTGGGTCAGACTCTTGTGGTTTTCTGGATCTAAGGACAATGATCAGCCTCCAAATTGATGGGGCATCATTTTATAGACTTCTTTGGCTTTAAAAATGTCTCATTATCATCATGGTTATAGTTCAGCTTTTTCCCTCTGTGGGGTTAGAAATGAAATACTGTAGTTCTCACACTCATCTGTGTCCCTTGTTAGTAAAACTAGAAAATGTAAAAAAAATTACATGGTCATTTCTTCCATGCAGGAAACAGTAATATTAAGAGCAATTATTTTTTTAATACAACATAGATTTTTGTAAGATAAATCCTTGCTATGCTGAAACAACTGTTTGGCATTAATAGTAAGATAATCACAGGCTGAGTGACTCTTTCACTTGTAGAGCTGAAGTTTGGTTGGCCACTAGGCAGACGTGCTTTGTGGCAACAAAGGGAACTTCCTAGGTCTTTTGTTTCCAACTCACAATCTTCCATTTTACCATAACGATTACCTAACAATTATGATAGCTGATCAGTTCCTAACGGCAGCGCTTTTAAATTGCGCACGATCGTACTACAATTGCCGATTACTGGTGTCGCCATCTACCGCCATTCCGCTCGGTAGTCCCAAGGATCACATACTGGCTGTTCCTGCCATTCACGGGTAAACACCTGCGATCGCATGCTCTTCAGACGTGCTACGTATTTTCATCGTTTTTCACTTGATTTCGGTTTAGTACAATACTGCAATTGTTGTTTGACTAGAATCATGTCTGATTCAGGATCGTCAGTTAGGTTTTGCGCCAGTGGTTGTAATGCTAGGCTTAAAATTAAGAGTTGTTACGACCCCCACACCGTGTGTGTAGATTGTAGAGGGGGATCGGCTTCTTCTAGGGAGTCGCCGTGCATCGAATGTAATTGCTGGTCAGACCAGCAGTGGAGGGTCTTTCTTTCTCATCAAGAAAAACTTGCTAAGGATAGAGTTAGGAAGGCAGCTCATCGGGCTAAAGCTACGTCGGACACCGAGAAAGTTAGCCTAGAGGGGAGTAGCTTAGATGCAGGTCCGTCGGCAACGGCAGACTTTCCGGCGGCTACCGCAGGCTTTGGGGCTTCTGCTTCTGTCTCAGCTTCTGCTCATTCTGTTTCTGCTTCCCCTGCTCCTAGTTCTCCTTCTTCTTCTATTGAACCTATTATGCCAGCTTCCCGCCCTGTTTCACCTAGTACCGTTGCCCGTCTCGAGTCAAGGTTCGAGAAGAAGTTTGAATTTCTTTGTAGTACTATGCTTGAGTTGGGTAATTCTGTGAAGACTTTAATGGAGAAGTCTAATGTGCCTAGTGCTAGTGTTGTGCCATCTGAGAGTTCGGTTGCTTGTCCCAGCAGGTCTCCTAGATGAAGGTCACTGTCCCGTTCCCCTGCACCAGGGAGAAGACATACTGGACGTCGCAGGGAGCCTCTTGGGGTTTGCCCACAAGCAATTGTTCCCTCCGTCGAGTCTACAGTGCTTCAGCAGAGCCTGACGGACCACCATGGAAAAGGTGTGTCATTCCATGTACCGGAATCTTCCGAGTTGGGAGATTCTCCTCTCGACGGTGCAAATGGCGCTCATCGACTTCCAGACCATTGAAAAGGTCGTGGAAGTCGGACTATTTGTCCCCTCCTCCATTGAAAAGGCCGAGGGATGCAGTGGGTGTGCCTCTGGCGCCAGGTGCGCATGACTTATCGTCCAGTTCGTCAGACGATTCAACCTTACATCAACCACCAGTTAAGAAATGGACTTACACGCTTTCGTCTCTTCCACCTCCCCCAGCTCTCAAGACGTCGGCTGCATCCTGTGCCCCTCCGGCTTCGCGGGCACCTTCTGCTCAGTGGGAGGGTGCTGCTGCCTCCCCTCCAATGGATCTCCGAGTGTCGCCTCTCGCGCCCCTAGCGCCAATCGTTCCTCCTTCAGGAATTCTACCGTGTCCTCGGTCTTCCACTTCGGACGATGTCTTGGGTCCTCTTAGGAGGCAATTAGATGATATTGTTTCCTTATTTAAGGGAGTGCAACCAGCAACCTGCCTACCACGCCTGTTCAACCAGCAACCCCATCGCCTGCCGCTTCTGTGCCTGCTGTACCTGGTTTGTCCCCGGTTTTGTCGGAAGAGGAAGTCCCAGAAGAGGAATCTACTTTTATTCGGCATATACTAAACTGCTTAGGTGTCTGTGGACCACTTATCCCGACTGCTTCGTCGCTCCTTCACCTAAGCCTCCATGTCCATTTTTCGTATGGGAAGACCGAGGCCTGATCCGATCGTTCCCAAACTGTCCTTATCGAAGGTGATCACGGCTCCCTTCATAAGCCTCGATGTGTGGTTGGCTGCCAAGAGAGATTCGGGAAAAGCAAATTTCACATTTTCTCCTTCCAAGTTGCAGAGTAAGAGATACCAATTCTACGTTACTGGGGAAGCTCCGTCCCTGGGAGTTTCTGCCTCCTCCCAGGGGGACTTCTCTAGTTTAGTGGACGCCAATAGAAGATCAGCTTTTTCATTGGCTAAAGTTTTCTTCTCCTCCTCGGAAATGGATCATCTCGTCAAGAACCTCTTCAAGGTGCTAGAGATCCTCAGTCTTTTAGACTGAACTGTGGGTGTCTTAGCATGCAAGATTGAGAACTGCCCTGACATCCCAGAGGACGTGACGTCGAAACTTGTGAGTTTCTTGTCTTGTGGAGACAAGTCTGTGAGGGACACAGCGGACAAGTTAGTCTCCCTTTACACCTTAGGAGTCCTCAAGTAGAGGGAACTCTGGTGCTAGTTCGTTACCAAAGGGGTCACCACCACTCGGAAATCTGCCTTGCTCTTCGCTCCCTTGGTCAAAGAACATCTCTTTCCAGAAGAGTTGATCAGGGATAGAGTTGATCAGGGATACTGCTTCTTCCCTCAAGAAGAAGTCGACCAATGACCTACTTGCCCAGTCCTTCAAGAAGCCACAGCCGACAACAGCAGCCCCGACCAAGTCGACATCTCCTCTTCAACCCGTTTGAGGGGGCAAGTCTCATCCTTACCACAGACCCAGGACCAACCTGCACCCCCCCTACAAGTCCAAGTCCAGATCTTCTTCCAAACCCAACACCAAGTGAGTCCTCTTTCCTTTGCCCAACAGTAGGAGCCAGGCTGCAGCTTTTTTGGAGGGAATGGGCTCGTCGCGATGCGGAAGCTTGGGTTGTCCAAGTTCTTTGCTTTGGTTATGCAGTTCCCTTTAGAGAATCTCCACCTCTGACTTGCAAGCCTCTTCCATTGTCCGCTTACTCTCCAGGATCAGACAAATTTCTTGCCCTGAGTCTGGAAGTAGAAGCTCTTCTCCTCAAATCAGCGATGGAGGAAGTTCAAGATCCGTCGTCGCCAGGGTTCTACAATTGCCTCTTCGTAGTTACCAAGACCTCAGGCGGTTGGAGACTGGTTTTAGATGTCAGCGCCCTCAACCAGTTCGTGTCCAAGACGAAGTTCGCTATGGAGACCCCTCAGTCCGTTCTATCGTCTCTTCGGAGGGGGGACCGGATGGTCTCTCTGGACATGGAGGACGCGTACTTACACATCCCCATCCATCAGGATTTGAGGAAGTTCCTTCGCTTCATGTTCCAAGGCAGAGTCTTCCAATTCAAAGCGATGTGCTGTGGACTCTCAACAGCCCCTCAAGTCTTCACACCAGTCCTCGCCCCACTGGGCAAATGGCTACATCTGTTGGGTGTAAATGTGTCCCTTTATCTGGATGACTGGCTTCTCCGTTCCTCCTCGGAAAGTCAGTGCTTAGAGGACCTAAGGAGGATACTCACTTTGACAAGCAATCTGGGACTCATCATCAACCTGCCAAAGTCGCAACTAATTCCCAGTCAGAGTATTCTCTATTTGGGGGTGTCTCTGAACTCTAGTTTTTCGGGCTTTTCTCTCCCCGAAAAGAGTACAGAGCTGTCTCCAAACCGTCCGACACTTCAAGAGCCGAAGGGAATGCTTGGCCCAGGAGTGGAAGAGTCTACTAGGGACCTTGTCATCGGTGGAGAAGTTCGTGAGACTGGGTCGCCTCCACCTGAGACCTTTTCAGTTCTTCCTGGAACAAGTTTGGTCCAGGAACTCTCCTCTTTCCCAGACTTTTATCATCACGAAGCTATCAAACAAGATCTTCATTGGTGGCTGTCGGAGGAGAGACTCCTAGAAGGCCTGAATCTTTCTCCTCCCATCCCCACTCTACAATTCTTCTCCGACGCATCGGACGTTGGTTGGGGAGCCCTGCTGGAAGGTTCCAAGGTATCAAGACACTGGTCGGAATCCCAGAAGGCTCTCCACATCAATCACAAAGAGCTTCTGGCTATTCACCTGGGTCTCCTGGCTTTTTCGGACAGAATCAAGGGCCAGACTGTGGCCATTCATACGGACAACACCACGGCACTAGCTTACATCCGCAAGCGAGGCGGCACCCATTCATTCTCCCTGTACCAACTTACGAGGGAACTCCTCCTTTGGGCAAACTCGCTACCAGTTTCCATTGTTCCAAGATTTGTCCAAGGGAAATGCAATGTCTTAGTGGACGAGCTCAGCAGGAGAAATCAGGTTCTTCCTTCAGAATGGACCCTGGACCAGCTAGTATGCAACGCTCTGTGGAAGTTATGGGGAACTCCGATGGTCGATCTTTTCGCCTCCTCAAGGAACCATCGTCTTCCCCTGTTTTGTTCGCCGGTTCCGGATCCACAGGCTTGGTCAGTGGATGCGATGCTGCTCGATTGGTCGGACCTAGACCTTTACGCCTTTCCCCCCTTTGGGATGATAAGGCAAGTCATCAACAAGGTGATGAACCACCAGAACGTCTCCATGACTCTGATTGCCCCGTTCTGGCCAAGGAAGGAGTGGTTTCCGGACCTAGTCAGCCTCCTTCAGGACTACCCGAGGTCTCTTCCATTAAAGAAGCATCTTCCCAAACAGCCCCACTGACCAGAGGCAGTACCTTCCTGCAGTAGCTCCTTTACGAGGTAAGGATCACAAGCAGTATTTTATACTGCTATATGGACTGAATTACTTGCTTATCTGGATTGGTTCTATCTAATCCATGCCCTCCTCCTTCAATAGCAAGTCAGCTATCATAATTGTTAGGTAATCGTTATGGTAAAAATGAGATTTTTATAATAAAATTAGGCTTTACTATACTTACCTAACAATTATGTATCATAACCCACCCTTCCTCCCCTCAGGTGGATAGTGTGGCAGGCACAGAAATTGACTTACCAGTACATGATCCTTGGGACTACCGAGCGGGATGGCGGTGGATGGGGACACCAGTTACCGGCAATTGCAGTACAATCGCGCGCAATTTAAAAGCGCTGTCGTTAGGAACTGATCAGCTATCATAACTGTTAAGTAAGTATGGTAAAACTTAATTTTATTATAAAAATCTCATTTCTTCAGGAGGCAACAGGTACTGTTTATGGTGTCCCATAAGAGTAAATCCACTTTTCATGTCTCATGTCTTCCTATGCCACAAGTGCTTCATTTCTCCTGCCTCCGTTGCTACAAGTGCTTGAAGAGAAATTCAGTACGGGTCAGTTAACACTAAAATGCCAGTGTTTGACTTGGTCAAGAAGGAATTACTGTACTGTATATATGTGGTAGTTTGAATGCTTAGTCATGAAAAAATTTTCCTTTCTAGGCTATTGGTGGTTTAAAAGGTAGTCATGGAAAATTTTCCTTTCCCAGATTTCTATAATATTTTCTGATCTTGGATATTATCTGTAAAGATACTGTAATCAGAAGCATGAAATAAAAACATTCCATGAAGGTTTTCTTTAAACAATTAAAAATTACACCTTTTTAAATCAATTTGTATTTTTCATAGCTACCAAATCTGCAGTCTTAACATTAGGATAAACTTCTGGTGCCAGCTGGAAACCAGTAAAAAACAATGGGAATTGTTTATGCAAGGAATTGGTGGCATCTGGCATCAGTCATGGGGATAAGGGAGGAAGTGGACAGCGACCTAATCTCCAACCATGTTATTATTTAGTTTTCTTCCAGCCCAGGGTTAACTAAAAGATGGGTGGCTAGAGGTGAGCAGTAAATGTCAAGACCGCAGTTTTGTTTATTTAACAAATTGATTTTAAAACTGGTCATTTGTTCAAACAAACCTGGGTTGTAACATTAGGATAGACTCACTTTTGGTGAGAGGTAATAAAATTTTGAACCAACTTGAGGTTCAGCACACCTGGTCACACTTCCTGGATAAGAGAATTCAAAGGAATGAGACCCAAGCCTCTGACTTGTTAGCAGATGGGTATCTAACAGTCAGACTAGTGGGCTAAAAAAATACAATGCAGAGATTCATTGCATGGGAGGATAAACTAAGGTAGCTACCTAGATGTGTTTGTTATTGTTCCTCTCTCTCCTTGCTAGAGAGAGGCAGGGCTTGCTACTGAAAGGTATATTCGTGTAGAATATTAAATACTCTAACAGTAAGGCAACTTCACTCGCCAGTATCTACCAGCTCCAGCGTATGATGGATCAGTCGTCTTACCGCCCGTAGGTAGAGAAGAAAGGGGAAAGAGAAAAGGAAGAAGACCAGCTATCTCAGTCATTCTCACTTTCATACTATCATCTTAGGCAAGATACAAACTGTCCCTCTAGGACACTGGTCTATCATTGGTCTCCCCCACAAATGAAAAACAGAGTCCACTATATCCTGATGCAGAGACCACTACATCCCCAGGTTCTGACCCCAACGACTTAGCTTGTCAGCCATTACATTCCTCTTGCCTAGAATGTACCTGGCCGTGACATCCACCGAGTTGACGTGACACTAGGCGCCCCCCCCCCTTGTTTGTTCCCATATGCTACCACTGTAGTGTTGTCTGACATTAGAACAATTTGCCCTGTCACCCTTTTCTGAAACTCCTGAAGTGCTAGGAAGGCTGCTTTCAACTCCAGCACGTTGATGTGAAGTTGCCTGTCCTGAGGACTCTGCACTCTGGTAATCAGATCTTCTAGATGTCCTCCCCAACCCTTGTAAGAGGCATCTGAGAACAGGAGAAGCTCAGGGAGAGGTGTATGAAGAGGCACTCCCATTGTCAGGTTGTCGATGTTCAACCACCACAGAAGGTTGCTTCTTACCCCTGTCAAAAGAGGGACCTGAAGCTGAGGAGAGTCCCCTGCTGGGGACCAAAATTCTTTCAGCCTCCATTGAAGGGATCGAAGATGTAGACGGCCATGAGGAACCAGTCTCTCCAGTGACGTCAAAAGGCCTAGAACTACTTGCCACTACTGTTCTGGTTGTTTCTGTTCGGACAGGAAGGAGGGAGCCACTGTCCTGAACTTCTTGATCCTTAGGTCTGATGGGAAACTCTCAATGAGGCTGTGTCTGTGATGATTCCCAAGCAAAGAATCCTTTGACTGGGCTGGAGATTGGACTTTTCCAAATTTATCACATCACCTAAGCCACGGCAAAATTGGAGAAGACGGACCTATCTCGAGTTAGCTTCTCCTGAGAGTTTGCTAAAACCAGCTAGTCGTTGAGATATCTTAGGAGGCTAATCCCATATGCATGGCCCCATGTCGACACTAAGGTGAAAACTCTTGTGAACACCTGGTGAGCTGTTGTTTTGAAGCAAAGGACTTTGAGCTGGAACACCAATACTCCAAGAATGAAGCGAAGAAACTGCCAGGAGGAGGGATGTGAGCATGTAGTCGTTGTTTCTGACAGCTGCTAGGACTGTTTGAGGAGTCTCCATCCTGAACTTGGTCTTCGTGATGAAGTTCAAAGTTGAAAGGTCTATCACTAGTCTCCAATCACCAGTGGCTTTTGAGACTAGAAAGACTCTGCTGTAAAAACCTGGGGAAGGATACTACTTGCTCTACTGCTCCTTTCTCTATCATCTTCCTCACTTTTGGAGAGCTAGGTGCTTTGGAGAGCCCTGGGCGTAAGTGAGCTGAAGGAGGGGGGAGGGGCAAAGTTGAAAGGTAGTAGATATCCTGCCCGAAGAATGTCTACCACCCACGGCTCTGCCCCGAAATGCTGCCACGTAACCCAATGGCTCGCCAGGCATCCCCACCTGGTGGCAAGGAGTGGGGAGGTACGCCCACTCTGTGTCTGCTTCCTCTGGCCCTGCCTCTAGCTCCTCTTCCGGGCCTGGAAGAGTGGGACTGAAAGGGACGTTGCTGGGAAGGTTTTTTCGCTACTGATGAAGCAGGTTGAGAAGGCTTGCTTGCAGGAGCTATCTTGAAGGCTTGTTGGGAGGAGGTTGTGGTTTCTGTCTTGGGGCGTTAAAAGTGAGAGAGGCCAGCTGATATTGTCAATGTTTGCTGAACGAGACGGCCGTTATTATCAGCTCGATGCCGATCAATAGCCTTCTCTAGCTGATCCCTAGGGAAAAGCAGCTGGGAGTCTAAGATTCCTCAAGGATAGCAAGGAGTCAACGTCGACAGATCGAGCCAACTTGGTGAGGGCTGCGTCTCTCCTCATTAGCAATAGATCAGCCAATAGGTTAGCACTCAAGTGGGAAGGTACGAAATGGCCTTAGCACCAGATTGTAGCAACCTGATGCAAGACACACTGTTAGCTGTATTTCTTAATGAAGAAGAAGAAATTCTGGCTACTGCTGGCGACCACAAATCGAGCCAAGAGACAGTCTGGAAGCAGGAGAGGCAGTCAACTCCAAAGCTGCTGCTTCTTGAAAAGTAAGGAAAGACCTTCTGCCCTAACCTGACCCAGGGCAAGTCCCAGCTTTAACCAAACGACATCAGGGGTTGACTTGTCTGTTTAGAAGAGGCACAAGAGTTGCATAAAACCTTCTATGGCAAGGAAGTGGAGGAGGGAGAAGCTTGAATGGCCTGCTGGAAAGAGGAGTTATATCCTGGCCCGAAATCAAGGAATGGACTCGATTTAGGACGGAGTCTGCATGGTCGAGCAGGGTAACTCAAAGAAGTTTTATAGTCCTCCTGCACTCCTAGCAAAGCTTCTATGCCTGTAGGGACAACTGCAGAAGGAGCCACAGCTTTCTTGGAAAGATTATTGAACTCACGAGTGAGATCAACCTCTGCATAGGAAGTATAAAAACTCTTGATTCTCCATATCCTCTGCTTCCTGGTCACGAAGATCCCTGTCTGCCTCTTCTAATGAATCCAAAAGGTACCAGGGCATAATATCTATCAGGCCCTAACACTTTTGCGGGAGTTGGAACGTCTTTTGATGTAGTGGGACGTGAAGTGTCTCGATCACTGGTTCGAGACGCAGAAATTCTCCTCTTGCACAATGGACGTGCATCATCCTGCGGCCTGGAAGGGCTAGACATTCCCCAGTTATCAGTGGAGGTTCCATTCCCAACTGTGTGATGATAACTGAAAATCAACGAATATCAGCGCCCATAAGCTGTTATGTGGATGTCGGCGGCGATCTTTGGTTATTGTCGCATATTGGTGCCGAAAATCTAGTTATCGTCGCTGAAAATCCAGTTATTGTTGTTGCTAGACAAGCGCAGTAAAACTGGATCACCAATAACCGAGGCCACTGATGACCAGGGACTGCCTGTACTGTAGTAATGTCTGCGGCCGCAGGAGGATGAACGTTGGCCGTGGTCTCTCCTTGGAGATCGTGATGAGGAATATCGTCAAGGTGAAGAACAGCAAGTTTGCATGCCTGACTCACCTGATTTAGAACCGCAGCTGTTTCCATCCACATGGCCATGCCTATCTACACGTCCACGTCCATGAGAATCGGGAAATCACGATTTTTCTTGGGCAAATGTGACTTGGAACGAAGTAAAGACAGACGTCCTGAAGGCCGAGGACTAACTGGACTTCTGGAACAACAGTCGTGGGAATGAGAATGTAAAAGAACATCCCTAGTAGCATGTGAAGGAGAACAATGAGGAGACAACTTCCGGGACGAGAACACAGATGCGGATGTAACACAGACGTGGACGTGACGAACTCTGGACGTGTGAGGGTAGAACTGTAGAAGAATCCACCACTCAGGATTTCTTGATTGGAGCTTTGTTGTCTTTTCTCCGGACTTGCACAGGACAAACTGGGTAGACAGAATCACTGTAGCTTTCCTCTCAGAACGAGATTCTTGAAGATGAGAGGCGGATAGACGAGGCACATCACCAATGGGAACACATACACGTACGGGAGAGCCAAGGACATGGTCTGAAGACGACAGAGAAATGTAGATGGTCCTTTGAAAGCTTCCTGGGGCGAGGATCAGCGATGAAGTCTTTAATCCTCCAACGTCTGAAGAATGAACAGGAGGAGAAGACGAAGAGGACAAGGAGGATCTACATCATTTCTTCTTCAGAACACGTCCGTACTTCTCTCAAAAGACAGAGTTGACTGTCAAACACGGCCTGAATGTGAGAGTCTACAGACGGAGCAGCAGCAGATGACTTGTTCATTATAGAAACTGATGACAGCTGCGACGTCACTGGAGCAGACAAACTCTGTACAGGAGCTGGGATAGCCGTTGGTACGGAAACTGTCATGGCGCCTGAGCAGGAAACCCAAGAAGCTGTAGCCTTAACGGGAGGCGAACCAAAAGATACGTTGGAAGGTCTAATGGCAACGTACCAGGGGGAACAGCACGAGAACCAGCAGAATAAAGGCCGGGAGGGCTGGGAACTGCCATGGCAGCCGACACTGGAAAGCGAGAAGACGTATTAGTGGAATAATGAGCCATCTAAGGTTGGTACCCCTGATAGGCCCAAATGTCAGAAATCTTCTGCGCATCCGAACCTGAAACAGACAAACAAAATGGTGCTGCCTCCACCCGTGGGTGGGGGAGAGGGATGACAACCTTTCCACCCAAGAAAGAGGGGACAGCATTGGGAAATAAATCTCCTGACCCCTCTCCCAAAACTTTCAAGGACAAGGCAATGGAAGAGTGGGAAGGGGTAAAATCTTCCAAGGAAGAAGCAGCAACTGGAGGTGGTCTGGGCAAGGGAGAAGCAGAACACTGAGGAGCTTGAGAAACGTCCATCGAAGGAGGAGAGACCCTTCCGAAGATGGTGTCTCCAACTTCCTCTTATTCTGCTTCTTTTTGGCAAGGATCCTCCATTGCTCAGGAGATCAAGAGCGACGCTCAGGACAAGGGTTGGTTACGTTATAAGAATTCGATCTTCATCTACTACAAGTAGAATGGGGATTGGTCACAAAGGAAGCAAGAAAACGTGAACAAGGGTAGTTTGCTACACTGGGACATGTCCTCTGAGGCTTAAGGGAATGCTTAGATGAGGTTTGGGATTGCATTATCAAAAGCCAAAGCACACACACCCAAAACACAGTCTATCACTACAACACAAAAATCTCAGACAAATGAAACACAGGCAAGGAAGGAAAAAGCTGGCCTTAGGGAGGAGAGGGAAAAGTACTTCTTCCTCTAAAGGCGGTAAGAAGAAAACTAAATACGTCACAGGGTTGGAGATTAGGTCGCCGTCCGCTTCCTTCCTTATCCCCATGACTGATGCCAGATGTCACCAATTCCTTGCATAAACAATTCCTATTGTTTTTTACTGGTTTCCAGCTGGCACCAGAAGATATCCTAATGTTAAAACCCAGGTTTGTTCCGCATATGAACAATGAGAAAGTAAATAACTTTCCAAACCTTCAAAAGTTTTAGCATACAGTATTAAGCTAGTTTTTTATTATACTGTATCAATATTTCCTTTTAATTTTAATTAAGAGAAACATGCATAATACAGAGATTTTGTGCTGAAGAAAAATTTTGTACCTGATAAATCGCTACATGCTGAAGAAAAATTTTTGTATATGATAGATCACTACATCTTATTGTTGACAACAGCTTTCCATTGTCCTATCAGAACACACAATGGCAAAAATCTCTTTTTAACTAAATGATATGTCAGTTATTTCTTTTTCATTTTAAATGTATTTCTTTTACATTTGTGGAAAAATCTATGCATGTAAGCTGTACTCCTCCTCTAGCATACACCCAAATGTTGTACAATAATATACTGTATATGATTCCAAGGCTTTCCAAACTAAACTTAGTCTAATAGACATACAGTACAATAAAATTGAAGGTAAGCTCAATGAAGTAGCCAAAGTCTGAAACAGCATCATCCTTGTAGCTTAGAATGAAAAAATACCAAATTAACTATTAGTGGTTTGCCCCCAATATGCTTGTTAGTTTTTCAAACTCTGCATGTCCTCTCTTAAAATGGAACAAAGACATGCTTCTTCCTCATACACTGCCAAAAATATAATGCAAGCTTGCAATGTTATTCAGCATGCAGTATCTATATAAGCAGGAAATACAATTTTTGGATCACATTATCTGGAATACTATAATTACAATAATACATACTTTGCTTTCTGAATAAAATTCATAACTAAATGGATTTATATTACCACCCTCCCAGTCAGTATCTACATGAAAATATTTACTGGAAAACAATGGGTTAAGGACAAAATTTGAATTCCAAATAAAAAAAATACTGGTTAATTAAAACAAATTTACTATTTCTACAAAATTACAGACTTAAAAATATGCCAGTTTATGAAAGTGGCAAGTTTTTGATTAAATTATTTTCTGTTAAACTGGAAGATTAAAATACCTGGGATTTTCGCTAGTAGTACTTTTTCAATCATTTCAATCATAATATTATATGATTTAATAAATGTTCAGTTTAACAAATATCACAGATGTAAACAAAATGAGAAAAGACTAACAATTGTTTTATCTACAGATAAATTATAACTGCTAACAACTAAATACATTTTCTTAATTTTCCTGACAGCTGCACTGTAGCCAAAAGAGGTGTTCATTCAATGGAGACGGTTACTGGAAATATTCCTCGTTGTTCCTTCAGTAGCGGTTATCTTCACAGGTATAAAATGTGGGAGCCCTCAGCAGTGCGCATCAGAACATACAACATATGCATAATTAGGACATGATAACAATACATGAGTTGAGGACCTGCTCAACTTGTAAAATGCATCCATTTCTGATTACACACACTACTTAATGTAAATTATCACAGCCAAAGCTCTTCATACAGGGAGAACTATTATGTAACTTGAAATATTTGGAGGAAGCAGAGCTTGTGGTTGTTAGACCCCAACTCCAGTTGTGTTGATCTTGTTGGCGTTGTTGTTTAAACCCACATCTGAGGACCCTTGACCGATGGAGTTGGTGTGTTGTAGTCTTCTTCAATGTCCGAGCCCAGGTACGCCTCGTTAAATGATGCCTACAAATCCAGTGTATTTATATACCCTTCAGTCTAGTGTATGACATATGTTCTTAACAATGCCCACCACCGTATTTTTCCACTAGGACATCTAAACCATGCACACCTACACTGTGCACTGTTACTGATTTTCACAACACAAGCTCTTCATAATTTTTCTTCCTAAATTTAACCATCACCCATAATTTTGCAAGGATTTTCTAAAATAATCATGCAGTCACCTTATGATTGTTAGTTATTTGCACTTTATTCTGGAATATAAACAGTTTTTGGATTTTTTCATTGTAGACAGTGTTAAAAAGAATAAAAGCTAGATTCAAAACCCATGCAGCAAGATGGCATGAAAGAAATTATGCATTATTTGACAGGTACAAATCATTATCATATTTGACAGAAGATTTTGACACAACAATTAAATGTGATGCTAAAATTATTATATGAAAAGGTGCAGAAATGAGCAAGCACATTTAAGCCAATAAATAACAGTGTAAAACAAGAATATTTTATTTTGTGACAAACCACTTGCAGAAATAAAATATGAGTAATGCTTTCATGTCCACTTCTGTATCCTTGTAGCATGATAACCTTTTCTCCCACACATGTTAATAAAATAAAGCTACAAGTAAGCCATGAATACTTAGTTCACCATCAGTAATTGTATATTACAAATGTGTAATTTGAAAACCTTAGTTACTCTACAAAATAATGAAGCATAGGCTGTCCTTAACAACATGCAATCTTTAATCACTGAAAGCATTAGAAGTGTTATATTTCAGTCATGTTTTAATATTTTACACATGCAGAAAGCGTGCATTCACAGTAACATTTTAAATACATTTCCTATTCCTTAAATACTGTACAAACATATTTTACAACTGCTAAAGTGCTCAGTCAGACAGAATGCTAACCAAAAACTTGATCATTAATAGGCAAAGGAGGTCTCCAGTCTCCTGTGAAATTAATCCTCATTGGAGGGTGCCATCTTCCTTTCCATAGTGGTTTCCTACCTCTGCAAGCTGAAGAAGGTAGTTGAATTATAATTTTGATGGGAAATAAATTCCTTGTTGAGTATTCTAGCCCAATTTGATGAGTATTTAAGAAGTTGAAATACCTTCAAAATCTGTCCTTTCATAAAGAGGTTTAAAAATATGTGGCTTATCGTTATAGGTAGAATATGTGTAACTCACTATAGGTAGAATATGTGTAACTCACTATAAACAAGACTGTTCCTATAATAATACCTGTTTAATGAAATAATCAATGAGTAAAGGGACAAAAGTAAAAAGAGTGCTGAAAAAGGGACAGTGAATGCCTGCTAGTCTTAATTCCATCAGTTACAACTTAATCAATAACAAATGAGCTAGTTTACTTGAGGAGTAGCAGAAGATGAATTCCCAGTTGACTGCATAAAACTACAGTGCAGCAGTGAGAAAACTGAGTAATGGACCCAGCTTCATCAGCAATGATTTTAGCCAGCACTGAGCCAGCTATTTTATGAGGAACAGAAAAAAAAATTCCCACCTGAATGCAGTAAACTATAGAAATGAAGAGAAAATGACAATGCACCAGTTTCATAAGTACAGTCAACCCCTGCCTATTTGCAGTTCAGGATTCGTGGCTTCACCTATTCGCGGATTTTCCTGTGGAACTGACCACTGAATTATTCGCGAAAAATTCTGTAATTCACGGATTTTACTGTATTTTCATGACTAAATATATTTTTATGGTAAAATATGATTTACTAATTTTCAAATATTATTAAAGTAAACACAGCAAACTATCAATAAAATGTAACCACAGCAAACTATCAATAAAATGTATTTGTTTTTCAATGCATATTAACTTCCAAGTGTTTCCCCACACTGTAAAAAGAAAATGGGACTGCTTCAATACTGTATGAAAGAAAATGGATGTACTTGAAAATAGGGGTAACTTGAATAGTTTTCACATAGCTGTAAGCCATATATTTTAAAGGGTAATGTTGTAACATGACTTTGTAAGCCATATATTTTGAAGGGTAATGTTGTAACATGACTTTTATATTAAATGTTCTGGATGATAGTTTAAGGTATATTCTGTGTAGGATGATAGTTTAAGGTATACATTTGGTGTTTTAACTATTAAAATAAGCAGTTATGAATGTTTTTTGAGGGGTCTGGTTTTTGAACTGTTTAAATAGCCAGTTATAAACATTTTTAAAGGGGGATGTCAAGTATTCACGGATTTTAGCTGATCACAGGTGTTTGTGGTCCCTATCCCCTCCAAATACCAGGGGTTGACTGTAATTACTGTATCTTATTAAAAGGCATAGTTCTTATATGAGAAGATTGGCTAGTCTCTCTCACAATCTTCACTATTTGACAGTCCAGTTGCATCAGTGGGCAATAAACCACTCGGTGGTTCTGTCAACCAAAAGAACATAGTGGCAGACAAATTGAGTCGCCAGAGTCAAGACTTGGGAACAGAGTAATCGTTGCACCAAGAAATGGCGGAAAGGCTGTTTCTCCTTTGGGGAACACCGATGGTGGATCTGTTCACCACCTGTTTCAACAGGAAACTGGAAGTATTTTTCTCAATAGTTCTGGACCCTTGGGCAGCAGAAGACGCCCTTCAACATCTGTGGGACAACATGGACATTTTATGCCTCTCCACCCTTTTGCCTGATTAACAGTGTCATGACCTCCTGGAACCTCAGGATGACTTTGGTAACTCCCTTGTGGCTGCATGCTGAGTGGTACCCCGACCTTCTAGCTCTGATAATAGAAGCTCTGAGAGAGACTCCTCCTTGGCACAATCTTCTTTGCCAACCCCAAGTCGGAAGATATCGTCAGTCAGTCAAGTCCCTATCTCTTCACGGTTAGAGACTATCCAGTATCTCCTGCGAGTGAGAGGCTTTTCTTGCAGAGCAGAGTCAGAGATGTCTGGATATCTCAGGAAATCGTCAAAAGCCATGTACCAGGGGAAGTGGTGTCGTCAACGGGGTTTCTCTCCGGTCGGAACTTCTATTCAGTGAGTAGCTGACTTCCTCATTTTCCTACGTAGGAAAAGCTCCTTTCTGTGTCAGCCATTAAGGGCTATAGGGCTGCTTAAGGACTAGCTCTTTCTTCGTCTGAAAGGAGTGGGTCTTTCTTCCTTATGGGAGATATCTATGCTCTTACAAAGTTTTGAGCAATCCTATCCACCTAGAGAACTCAAGCCTCCTAACTGGGATTTGACGCTGGTTCCTAACAGCCTTACTCACACCTCATATGAGCCTTTACGGGGTCCTTCAAATAGGGCTATAACCCTGAAAAATCATTAGCAACTTCCAAGTAAGAAGGGTCAGTATACCTCAGAGTCAGTATCTATCCAAAAGTCCTCAAGAGGAGCAACAGATTACCTAGATACCACTGCAATATGTTGACTGTCAATACAAATATTCTTGGTAAAATCATACCATATTGAACAAACATCTAAGCAAATATGGAGTGCTCAAGCCCCTCTCCACTCAGGTGAGACCAGGAAAAGCCAGGCAATGGGAACTCCATGGTGTCAGCGTACAGGAACCATGAGGGTGTGTGCTAATGAAATATCATGGCCCAAGTAAGGCTTGACCTATGAATCCACAGAAAGCGTATGTTTCAATCAAGTTACCACAACTATTTCAGCATGGCCCTTGGCTACCAGTGTTCTATATGATAATCTACAATGGCAACCTTATGTGACCCCTGTGGGTTAGAGTGGCCATGAAGAGATCCATGGGATAGTGTCAGAATAATTCCCATGCACCATCATTCAGTTCAGGATTTAATAAAATTTCTGATGGAATCTTCAATATATCAGGCAGGGTCAGCTCCATATATATAACATGTCTGACAATCTCAATTACAGCATCTGGTCATGATTGTCTTTTGGGGGTGAAATTGGTAGGTAACAAACTCCTTTCCTTTACACAACAAAACATCATGTATTGCACAAGAGTCCACATTCAGACCCATGGTCCATAATAGCTACTGTCATTGAGAAGTCTTCTCGCACAGCTTGATGATGAGTTGATAATGATTGAAGTGTATCAAGGAATACAATATATGACTTGTCAACTGTGTCTCTGAGAACAGCCATGAAACTTCTACGTTTCCTTCACAAACGTAAAGATTTTTTCCCCAACCTGCACAATATATGCAATGGAATATATCCAGTAATTGCATTTTTTCCTTCCCTTTTGCACATCAACCACAGTACTGTAATTATTCAACACTAAATACTACTTTTTTCATACAATCTTACCTTTTCTCATCAATGAACATGATGGATTTACTAAAATCAATATGTTCTATGGAAGATGATTCTTAAAGATAACTAACGACAATCAGCTGTTCTATGGAAGAGGATTCTTCAAGGAAAACTAAATACAACCAACTGTACTACTTAACCACCAGCTTCCTGCACAAATTGTTTTGATGACCAGTTTCAAGGAATCATAATTCTCATATCTAGATCCAGAGTCAGAAGTACCCGAGTTCATTTTATTATTAATATATCAAAACTAAATCAGATTCTTGTCAACAGGAATTCAGATCTGAATCAGTTTCTCCCAAGCAAACACCCAAACCTTGCTGTTCCATGCAGCAGGTGTTACTCATTTTGGGAATTTGACTCTTCATACTGTTTGTACCCAGATGTAGCTGATGCTTTCAGGTCAGTGTCTTCCCTTAAAATCATTGCAAAATATTCTGCAAACTGTTTATCTTTTCCTGGCCATAAGAAACAGGCTGCATACTTTTAATGTGAAGACTTCCTGGCTGCCTACTATCAAAGTTGGTGCTTACATTTATTCCATTACAACACAGTAAAGGATATTGCAAACAGGCAAGCTTGCTGTATGGGTTGTGAATGTCAGTCAGTTTTTCCCCATATTTACCATGTATATGCGCAGCAGTTCCCAGTCTACTAGCTCTTTCAACTTATTTAACTGTCTTGCTGTAACTTTATACTACTCTTAGGAATACATTTTTTTGGCCACTGAAACCATCATATATGCTACTGCGCTGAAGCCTTGTATGCTCTGGGATAACCATAGCAACCACAGATTCCACTGGAACAAGAAATACTTCTGCCTGCAAGTCATTCAGATGTCTTCACTGGTATTTCTGCTGGTGTCAAACATGGCAAACTGCAGAAATGAGAAAAATTGTAGGCTTGGAACTTTCATCTTCTACTGGGATTTATTTTACAGCTGGAAGTCTCTATCTATAACCAAGATAAAAGGATTTCACTACTTCGTCTCTCTCTCTCTCTCTCTCTTGCCCTCACTCTCCTCCAACTAGATCAGGCTTATCCTGATTAGTAAATCATGTTATGATTTTACACTTACAGTACTATGAAATTTAACTCAGCCTGGCATTTTGTTGTTCCTTCTAAACAAAGTAGCAGTAAGAAAGAGTAGCTGCAGCATGGGTGAAATGCAGATAGCTAGAGTACTGGTTAAAACAAAAAATTAAAACTGAGATTTTGAAGAAGTGTGACCATGGAATATAAAGATTTGCAGCTAGAGTACAATGGAACAATTCATCAAGGAATTGGTGGAGATATGCGGTATCATGAGGCTAACAATATACTAATCTCAAAGAGCAAGACAGTTGGACAGTTGGTCAGAAAGCAGCAGAAGTAAAAGGACAATAAAAATCATAGGATAGAAAAGACTTAAGAGAACACATTTCACATCTCACCCCATGAAGGGAAAAGTATAAATAAAATCACCCAATCCTAAGAAGTGAATAGTATACATAAAATCATGCGCACTGTAGGAATTACTTAAGGTTGTTTCCAGCATCCCTTCAGCCCCTAGCTGCAACCCCTTTCATTCCTTTTACTGTACTTCTTATATTCTCTTTCTTCCATCTCACTTTCCACTCCCTCCTAACAATTGATTCATAGTGCAACTGTGAGATTTTCCTCCCTTTCAACCTTTCAAACCTATCTGCTGTCAAGTTCCATTTCAGCGCTGAATGACCTCATAGGTATCAGCGCTTGGCCTTTGGCCTGAATTCTATACATGTATTCTATTCTAAATAAAATCATTGTGATAATGATAATGTGCAATGTTCCCTTACATTAGATATTTAGCACATGGACTCACGAGAAAAAAGTTATTACAGTGTTCAGTCAAAGCAAGCCAAGTAACTTGGAAAGGTTGTTCAACATTTCACAAATCCAAAAGTGCACTAAAAAGTTTCTCTTAGCTTTGCATAGATTTACTATTAGCAAAGCAAGTTAAAAATACTGTGAAGATGGTGCTATCCTTGGGATGAACATTTGACATGCCTCTTCCACTATCCCTTTATATACTAAGTAAATGGAGAACTGCCATAATACCCATACAGCAACTACCTAATTAACAAGATTAAATCAAGCACAATGTCACTGTGCCCTCTTCATCCAAAAAACATAAATTAAAGGGGGTGAAGGATACGGTATAGAAGAGCTAGCATATACATTTGCACATTTGCATCATATAAAATGCAAGACAGTAAAGATACTTGAAATATATTTGGTATGGAGATACAGTATTTGCTTGGGAGTTGGGACTTAGTAACTCAGTTCTTTGAAGGCTAGCACTACACCATACTGAGCAGTTTAGCATTAATAAAATAAGATGATTTTACTTTAACACATAAATAATATACATTGGATTGAAATAATAAAACTTATACCTATGCAGTTATATCTACAGTTGTGAACTACTATATCATACAACTAATAAGTTTAAATTTGGAAAACAGAACATTCAAAACATGAGCATCTTGTAATACTGATCATTAGCTAGCTACCTGACAATGTATCATCATTATAAAACTGTACCAGTAAGTTTAATAAAAAGGAAGAAGTACTATCTCTAATAATTACTTTTAGAAGTAGCTATTAGCTAATGTATCAGTTTTATTCAGCTTACTTTTTTGCAACTACACAACACAAGTCTACCAATCCGTGCTCTACTTCAAAATATTGTATATTGTTTGCAGTAAATCTGAAGAGCTATGATAGTGATCTACTCAAAACTGCTTTTGAATGTGCTCCACTAAAGTGTAAACTGATTAAACAGTGAATATTTAACCAATTTCAATGGACACCAGCATGGGAATAGCGAAAGAAGGAAATATAATGGTATAACAAGGAAGGAATATACTGTATTGAGTAATTTGTTATAAAACTAAAATAACTTAGTAAAGAGCATTTTTTGCAGAATAGGCAATTTATTAAAGCTGTTTTACTTTGAAAGGTACTGTACTTTGTACTGAATTACAATAACTGTTACAGGTACTAAACTGCAAAAGCACTTGAACTGAACAGTTGATCAAGTTGCC
>NC_089745.1:31240489-31242989 GCF_040412425.1 Macrobrachium rosenbergii | reverse complement strand
TGTCAGGAGTGGGTCGACAAATCTAACATTCTTACTTATATATTCATCATCTGCTTCTCTTTCTCTGAGCCCCAACACTAACACTCTGAACAATTCCCAGTCACCAAAGTTCATATGTAAGACCTGCAAGACAACAAAATTAATGATGATTAAAACTTTCTTTTCCTAGTAGATTTGTAACTTCAAACAATATGCTATAAACAGATGAGCAGCCCCTTTTATTATAATCTTGGATCTCTCAACAATTGGCAAGATTTTCTCAAGTAAAAGTTGCTACTTTTCTTGACCTAGTTCTAACTAACTGTTCATGTTGAACAAACTGTAAACACATACAGTAACCAGTATATGCTGGTATATGCTCACCTGTTTCAGGTCATCTAAATTACAGTGGAGCAGTACTTTGCCATTGATGTTGTGTTCCATTAAACGTTCTTTGTAAGATGGTAACATATTTATAGACACACCCTCAACTTTACTAAATATTTCAAATAAGCCCTCAATTGACAGTGTCGAAAGCTTTTTGTCAGCTGCTTCGGCCTGAAATGGATAACGTATTATTACTGATATGAATGCATTGTAGTTTCACCCACAACTGTGAACCTTTGAAAGAGCAGAACATGTTTAATAGCTGAAAAAATATTAATTCAAATATGCAACCTGCTTATCAATATAAAATGAACAATTACTGAAAATTCACAGCTTTAGGTTAATTAGTGAAAGGATATGTTACAAAAATACAGTAATATATTTGTAAAGAACCCCTACCGGTAATGCTGCTTGGGTTGTGCTAAGAGGCTGACTTATACTCATTGGGACATTATAGTCAACTGAAGGAGCAGACTGAATAGAAGGTAAAAAGTGTGGCGGACCATAGCCCCACATAAGGGGGTTCATTCCAGGAGGCATACTAGCTGTAGAATTCTTTTGATTTGCTCTCAGAGGAGGCTGGAGGAAACTCTGAAAATTGAAGAAGTATTGCTAAAAAATTTTTCTGTATATACAGAAAGCTGGACACAATGCTGATAGCAATATTGCTCTAGTGTTTAATACAATGAAAAACAGAAAGCTCTTGTCCTAAATGAATATGTGTCATTATAATTACCGTTCGTCTGTTTGTGGTTGAAGTTTTGCTCTGAACATCAAATGGCTGGAAGGACCAATGGTTTGCGGGGTTTGCAGTGAAGTGTGGGGCAGCTTCATCAAACTGCGGCTGATCTTCTTTTATAACCTATAGAAAATTTTTATATTATAAAAATTTTATTGTTTAATACTACAGTGCTACAATGATCGAAGTGATCACAATTTTCTAAATGCAAAATATCAGGCAGCAACAGCATTTCTTAGGGTCATTATCAGATTCTTGATCTTTGATCGACATATGAAAATTTTTCTGCTTCATCGAAAAAGTCAGTTTCCAGTTTTTTTCTATAATTTGACAGTATTATGTGGATTATAAGATGTACTTACCTTTCTAATGAACGGATCAAGGTTTATAGTGAAAGGAAGGAAGACTTTGAGATTGGAGATGTGCAAGGAGCTCTTGTGCATGGACAGAAAAATTTCAAACTTCTTCTCTTCTTTATCCATTTCCAGTAATGGCTCAATATCTTTTGAATTTGGTATTTGATGCTTTATCCTAGAAATAGTAGAATACAGGTGATTAGTTAAGGGGAAAAAATATAGTTATTTTAGTAGAATACAGGTGATTAGTTAAGGGGAAAAAATATAGTTATTTTCAAGCCATTACAATAATATTTTACACTCAACTACAGTAATTATTACTAGAATATGCTTGGTAACCTATATAATAATGCATTGTTAAATTTTCATTATATTGTGAATTTTAATGACAAAAGTGAAACCAATGAAAATTCAGTGGTACTTATAACCAGAGACAAGACTTACTTTTCATAAAGATCTTTTAGTGACATCTTATCCTCTAAGGAATCTTCATTAGCTTCATAATACAGGATAAGCCACGATGCTCGATATGGCCATTGCTCTGTTATGTTTATCCAAGAAGCCAAATGGTACCAGTTGAAGTCAATATTAAATGCTTTTAATAACCTGTTGATCACAAAAGTATAAGTGTTAGTATTCAACCATAATTGTAAGAGGTTTTACTTTTCAAGGTATGATTGTTTCATATTCACATTGCAATTCCCATTCAGTCTCCAAACCAAAATCTACTGACAATTTACAGTTAACTTGTATCTTAAATCAACTCACTTTATGAACTTGGCATTGTGATAATTTTGCAAAGTTTTGTCATGGTTCAATATTATGATATATTATAAACTACTTTACATATTTGAAAAAGTCTGTAAACACTGTAAAATAGCTGAAAAATATCTCGTGGATAAAAAGGTCAAAAAATTATCCAAAGAAGCTTGAAGTGGTTTAATATGTTTAGTATATTTTAACCAGCTTTATAAACTAGTCCTTGCTCAGCAAAGTCACAAGTCTTTTTTTAAGCTGCCAAGAGTATCCCTCCTGCCTA
>NC_089745.1:31220489-31232989 GCF_040412425.1 Macrobrachium rosenbergii | reverse complement strand
TTTAGAGGCATAAGACTGGTGTATAAAATCTAACTTTAAACTTATGAATGCAGTAAGTAATAGTAGTCTAATCCAAAAATTTGATCAATAGTACTATATTAACGAATATTTCTAAAATGCTTTATTTACTATGTAAAAAGGTACTTAAATGTGCAGTAAAAGAAGGGCTTTCCTTGCTCTTATTTTATATCATAACTGGTGAAAATGATTTGCCTTTAAATGCTGTAAATCAAGTACGACTGATTTTTTAAGCTCTGTACTGTATAACAAAATTTGACGATGAAACAAATTTCAGCACCAAGGCAATGCAGTAATTTTAAGATTATAAAAGGTAAATACTTCAAAGATTATAAAAAGTAAATACTTCAGACTATAAAAAATAAAAACTAATGTAGAAACTAGCAAAAATTCCCACCACAAAAACTACCCACCTTAATCACTCAAAAATATATGACAAGTTGGACATGCATAGCAAATAATCACCAAATTAGGAAGAGGAAATAAAAATAAACTACTGTATTTCCAAGCAAAAATATTAAATAACATACATAATATTTCATACCAGCACAGTAGCGTTATAACATGATGCAAAAACCAGAGTTATTTATTATACTGCAAATCTGGGGTTGCAAGAATTCAGGCAAATAATCAAATGCTCATTCACAGAAAATACAGGGGACATTAAACATTTTCATAATGTTAGAGACGTTTTATACACAGAACACACAGTACATTAAGATTAATTACTGTACTGTACTTGCATGATGAAACTGCTATGAACTCACGCATTGCAAAAACTCAAAAATAAAAAATCTGAGTTGTTACACAGGTACAATGAGTAAACTGATACCACTGAAGGATTTTAATGTGTAAGACTAGTGTATAAAATTTAACAGTAAACTTATGAATGCATAAAAACTCAAAAATAAAAAATCTGAGTTGTTACACAGGTACATTGAGTAAACTAATACCACTGAAGGATTTTAATGTGTAAGACCAGTGTATAAAATTTAACAGTAAACTTATGAATGCATTAAGTAATAGCAGTCTAACAAAAAATTAGATCCAATGTTAATTTTTTTTAGCACACATCAAAAAGTCTAGGTATGTTTGGAAGCAATGTTAAAGATAAACCCACACCAGCTTGACCTTTGCATCTGGTCTTCAACAATTAAAAAAACCAGAGCTTCTCCAAACATGGATGATAGCCATGGCTGATTAGAAGAGAAAGTTATAAGGGATGACAACAGACACTGGAGAGCGAAAATCAGGCCAGACATAGGACATGTAGGTGATTGTGAGACATGACAATAATCAAGGGACATTGGAGGTGGTGGTGGTAGTACTTACAGGAAAACTGAATCCGCTTTCAGTTGATAAACCACGTTTTAATGGTATCTGGAGGGATCAAGGGATATGAAAACAAAAGGCATAACATGGAAGCTTATGAAAAACACAGTGAACTGTATAACGTAACTAAAGGCAAGATGTCAATACAGCATTGCAATTTCATGCCACAACCATACAGTGTGAATCCTTAGGTTTAACAAAATTACTTGCAGCCCAAAGTCTACAGTCAACAGTCAATGTGTTGGGTTGTAATGTATTTGACAGAACAAAATATAACACTTTTGTGTTAATCTGTTCATTTAGAAATTTCCCACAACTTCAATTTTATTTCAATTGAAATCCAACTGCCTGATATCTTGAGCTGACAACCACTAATGTAATTATGGCATATAATTCTATTAGATAATAAAGGTGATAAAGGCCCAGTGCATAAAGAGCCTATTCATAAAGGCGTCATAAAATTTTTTCTATACATTTAAAAGATGAGATATATTTTTGTACATGTACTACAGTACTTTCTCTTGGTTTTTCATTGCAATATGCATTACAAATACAGCAAGCCATCAATTGCAGTGCTAATTTTTCATTAACTATTACTTCTAAACCATTTTACTTAATCATACTTCCACAATGATTATATTTTTCAGTCTAATCATGTTGCTCTTGTTTAATTCTGTCATTCAAATTTTTCTGGAGCACATGAACTTGGAATTAAACTTCAGTTAAGCTGATAATTCATTTGTGTAACATTATCATTTGAAAAAAAAAAAAAGAATGAATACAGACATTAAATAAATGTTTAAGATCTTGAAAATTTAATTAAGGGCTGTCTTGTGTTTTCAAACTTTTTGCCATGAATTAGGATAGAAGGGTTAATCTATCTTTCATTTATATCTCTCTCCAATGGATAAATCATGCATCAGCTGAACATAAAAAGTCTGTGTCACAAAGTCATACATGTTAAAGTCAACAAGATGAATTCAGAACACTAAAGCCAGTACAGTAATGAAGAAGTCAGGCTAAATGGAAATTATGAATTTGGATGCACTGTACATTACATAAACAGATAAGCTGATAAGACAAAAACCCATTCAAATCAGAAATGCTGTTTATCACATCATGAATGCATCATCTGTACACATATGTAATATTTTAACATAACAAAAACATGCTATGCTATTGGACAGCATTATGATATTCGAAAAACTATTCATACAAAGTTTCAGAAGACAAGATGAATCATATACAATGCCAAATCTAAAAATATGAAAGTAATATCAGTATATGAAGCTGTAGGAGCTGTGATGAAGGAATAGGGTTACTAATTAAATTCTAAACATATAAAAGAAAATTTAAGAAACACTCTAAGCACTACATACAAAAGTAAACTAGGGAACTTACGCATGTATAAATGTGTAGGATGTCTGCCATGCCTTAATTTAGCATGTTAACAAACTATCTCTTAATCTAACTTTTATTACTTTGCATTTGTTTAGTTTACATTGCTTCTTACATTTGCACTGTTTACTTGCCTAACTAAATAAATTTTGCAGCGTTTCAACGCCTCAGCATTTGTGTAAGTGCCTCTGAAGCTCAATAGCACTGTGTTTTAGTTTTGTCTTGTTTGCCTGTCCTGGAAAACTGATCTAATTTCTACCACCAAAGTCAACAGATACACAGCCCAAGGTATTAAATTCAGCTGACTTATGATGACCGAATTTATTTGTGGCAAAATGGTTGCGAAACTTGATACAAGTACTTTTAGATATTCAAATAACACCTTTAGCTATTTTCTGGATTCAAATAACACCATTCAGCACTTATGGAATTTTAGAAATAAGTGCTGAATGGACTTTTTCACCGGAACTTTCCCAGAAATAGATTTTTCCTTTATCAAAATCCTTTTTTACCATCAGGAACTGTAGTTCCTACTGAAATATCCAATTTCACAGTTTTGCAATAATGCATACAAGCGGTAATTCTAAAGTAAAAGCATAAAGAAGAAAGTCTAGGAGTTAGATGTGTTGTTGTTATCAAAAGATGTGTAGCGTTCAGCTCAGAACTATTATGTAGAAGGTGTCAACTGATGGAATAAAGTTCCAACCGGTCTTATTAGCATACAGGACAAAAACCTTTCTGGAATCTAAAATTGAGCAGGTGGCACTTAGGAGCATGAGTATAATAATATGTTACAATATGTCTTTCATGAAGATTAGATGTGCAGTTATCAAATCAGAAATGTGGGAAAATCAGAACAACAAAATGCCTAACGGCAATTTGATAATTTACGGAACAGCAGTCATTGAACTTTAAAATGAGTGACTTCTATATTGTATCATTGAAACTGAGTAATAAATAATAGTTCTAATTCTATACTGATGTACAGTAGTTCAATATCTGTTGTACAGCCACAGTGAGGTTTCTTAACAGGATGTAAATACAGAAAATATTATTATTATTGTTAAACAATTTTATCTGACAACTGAACCAATGTTCTTAACATTCATATGGCTGGCCCTAAGGGCATGTTCTTCAAAAATGTATTAAATCTCATTTAATAGATTACAATGCCTCAAAAATTTAACAGAAGAATATATTTAAAATGTTTAAGATTCTCACAACTAAAGTTTCCACTTTCTTTCCATACGATAGGACAAAGCATAGCAATATATATGACTGCTTTGTTAATAACTTCATAACACTGACTGGTTTACTAATTTTTACATGCAATAAGCAAAACATAATAGCTATGATTTTCTGACTGCTTCAGTTATCTCCTAAGATTGGTGGTAAAATTAGATCAAGGTATGGACATGCAAAATGTAAATGTATAGAGCAATGAATGATAATCCAGAAGTGCAATCCTTACTCTACTGGAATAACGTATCAATTCGGAAAGAGTTTACCATTGTCTGTGCAGATTTTATTTGCTCCAGTCCCGGAGACTATGTATCCTAACAAAAGTTTGTTACATTTAGAAAGGCTTTACTTACTGTAGTAAAATACTAATAAACTATATTAAGCACTGCACTGAAGCTGGGTTGCATTAAATGAAATTAAAATGTGCAGAATAACTAATTTTTTTTCCATGCAAATCACTCGCAAAATAAAAACCAGTACTTAATCAACCCTCTTCACCAGCATCAATTATTACTTACATGGCTGATGCCACCCATGGCAGAAGTAGTTGCAATGCTAACCGAATCTGTTTCAACCTCCAGCCATGTATTCTGACTACGGCTTTTACTACGCTCAGCGGCCTGTAATGCAAATGGATGTTTTACTCTCAGGTTTGCTTTTGCTTGTTAAAGAAGAAATTTCCAATTTAAGATACTTGCAATTAATAATATAATATCCACTTAACTGGTAAAATAATTCTTCTGCAAGATTGCCTTTTAACTGTATCACATTTGAAGTAACAGTTAACGATGGCATGGTAAAGTAAATTCATTCCATAATTTAAACTAAGCTTACAACAGAGCAAAAAAAAAAAAATACCAACTCTAATACAACTCTAAGTTTAATTTTATTCTTATAGTACACAGAATTGCAAGTATGAAATTGGATTATGCACATATCATAAGTTGATAAATACTTCAAGTGGAATTGGGAGTGTTATAAAATGCTTGAATTTTTTCTAGCGCAAAGGATTTCCTCAATTATTTTTATAATAATTAGTGCAGTAATTGTTACATATACTTACTTGCTGAGCTTGTTTTACTTTCCGAAGTCCTGAATTTTGTAGATAAAATGGTAAGTGAACAATATTTCGTAGATAGTCATGGCCACTAATAGAAGATTCATTGAAAACACGATGAACATGAAGTTCTATAGCCTGTAAATTGAAACATTTTCAAGTTGAGAATAATATCAATTATTTATATTATATATATATATATATATATATATATATATATATATATATATATATATATATATATATATATATATATATATATATATATATATATACACATACATATATTAGTACAGAAATACATTAAGCAGTACATTTGTGTACTTGCTTGCATATAAATATTACACAATACTGTATTGTTTTCAAATCATGTACAGCAAATATAATCCAAATATTTTCCAACAGAAGTACTTAAGAATACTACTGTATATATGAAATGAATAGACTGAATAATTACAGTTTGTTCATACAAACTATATCATATTCACTATATAAAAAGAATCTTGAATTACTTTAAATATTTAACACATCAATAACACTTTTCAACATTAACTGCTTTAGCCAACAACTTTCAAATATTGGATGCATAAAATTATCTTTTGAACTAGTCGTGAGTATTTTAAGAGCTTATGCTAAATTTTGGCTCAACGTCAAACTGCTTCTTTAGGCAACCATTTCAGACTACAAACAAAGATCATGGGGCCAAAAAGCCAACAACAAAGAATGTAATCTGGCTAAAAAAAGGGGGGGGGGTTCTCTCTCGGAAAGCTAACCCGAAAGAAGTAAAGATTAACAGATTTCTATCCCACCATAACACAAGGCATGATGCTGTATATGCTACAGTTTCAACAAGAGCTTTAAAAAAGAGCTATTCGATTCACTAGACCAGACTAAACAACTGGTACGAGATGTAGCCTATTTAGTTACTAATTTTAACAGTGTTAACTTGTTAGCTTTATGTATAACCTTATATAGAAATACAAGCTGAAAAGCTAATACATAAAAAAATTTTCTACTCTTAAAGACTAAGTATCAACTTGCTAACAATGTTCCAGTTGCTGAGGTGATTACGATATGTCAAAATGCAATAAAATGATGAAAGTACACTCATGCGAAGACAATCATTACTGTAATTTTATATGTAAAATTACAAAATAAAATTTGGGATTCTAGCTAAGAAGTACTAGAGTTAGAAAAAAGCTGTCTCATGCACAGTTAAACTAACTTCCTGAAGTTATTCATAACCTACAAACAATTATATTTCAACATGAAGATGGCGTGTTTCATATAAAATATCCCCTGTATTTTTTGGAGAGCAACCAAATTTAATGGCGTACAACAATGAAATTCAATTTTAATAAGCCTTTATACATGACGGTTTTGTTCCTTGTGCATTTTTAAAGAATTTTTTCAGTTTTTTACAACAAAAATATGACTTTGGTTTACGGAATTGAATATTTTTTTTTTTACAATAGCTTGTTCGGTTCATAAGGTTAAACACTGAATACAAATTCCAGCAAAGGGCTAAACCTGGCCCAAATTATAATGTAGTGCAGAATTCAAACAATGATGATTAAATCAACAACCTTGTCTATCAGTCTTTAGTACTTCAAGTAATTAAAACCTCACACAATGCATCATCTCTAGTAACTGTAGAAATCATTTGACATAGACTTGGAAGGGCAGCATACAAGAGCATCTGCAACAAGTCAGCATACAAGAGCATCTGCAACAAGTCTAATAAATTCAGTTTTTATTGAGATGTGAAGAGGCCCTCTAAGAAAGCTGTCAAGTCATTGTAGTTACATGTGTTGGGCAAAATCCCCTACTTCAAAGACTCCTAAGACAAAATTCAGACTAGAAGAAAACCCACCAAAGACAAAACCCAATTTCTAACAAATCATGATTAAACTGTAATTTACATTTCTTTAAGATCTTGATGTCGATATTTCTCCGACATAAAAATTATCAAAACAATAATAACCTCCTGATTTATCTTTTAAAACAATAACGCAAGCCTCATTAAGTGCTAGGGTTTATTCAAATTTCATTTCACAGCTTCAGCTTGCAGTATCTGTTTCTTGGAAAATTCTCCAAGGTCTTCTCTCATTCAGTCTGCATAAAAATTCTTCAAATGCTATTGATGGGCTTTTGGTGGGTAGGTCTTGCCCTTGCTAAAATGTGACTGTTATATTGTCTTTCTTCTTCTTCCTGTGACTTCATTTTTTATCAGCCTTAGATAACCCTCTAGGTGGTTCACTAAAGTGATAGAATATATTGTTAATTGGACACATTGTGCACACAATGGATGGTCACTGGTGGGTCATATCTATTTGTACTGCCTTTCTCTCTGGAAGTGACTTCTCCACCACCAACTTACACTGTATGGGTAGTAAAAAGTATTATATTCAATACAGGGAGTCTAAACACTGTAACCTGTCCAACCATGAGGGATCTTAAGTGATAAATCCTTCAATAGTAAGACAGGCTGCCTGAAAACTGGTACAGTAGTCATTTACCAGAGTGCAAAGGGTTCTCTTATTACTCCTCTTTCTTTGGAGATAGGCTACTCTGAACAAGGGCCAAGGCCATAATGAACAGGAGCTAAAACAACAAAATCTCATATCCAAGAAATTACGACAAACCAAAGTGTAAGGATTTAAGAACACGGGGAAGGAGATGAAAAAGCCCCAGCCAAAAATGGCAAACCAAAGAGGTAATTTATTCAAGAGGACTGTGCGGCAGCATAAAAACAGTGTATATAGTTACGGGTTAGTCAAGAAAGATCTGGAAACTGTTATCTACGACTGATGATTTAATCATCACTGTCTGGAGTCTATAGCACATCTTCATGGTGACATCTTTAGGCCCGCAGATGGGGTTTTCTATTAAAGAAATAGTTACAAATCAGAACGGACCATTAAGTGCCAAAATGACTATATCCACATGCTTAGCAAATACATTATATAAACTTCAAAGTATGGTACTTATTGTTAATGCAATTCGTACAAAACGCATGTAGAAATACGGAGAGCATCAATGATAGTGAAGCGTGTATTATGTATGTAGGTACACCATTTGTATTTTCTTTAGGATGTAACAAACAGCTTACATACCTTAGTTTAAAAAGGTGAATAAAAGCATAAACCTGTAATACAGTATCCACTTCTCATGAACCCTACAATGGCATATAAAAAACCAAGTTTTTTCTTGTTTTACAATCTAAAACCTTTGGAGGAACTCCAAAACAAACAAATTAGCACACTAACTAATATACTGATATTAGTATGTAATAAATAACATCACAAGGAATTTCACACTAAATAGTAGATTCCATTAACATTTTACCAAAACTAAACTACTGTGAAAACACTGTATAGGAAGGGACAAATGTACATGGATACTGTGTGCTGAGCTGTTAGCAGTTGGTAATGTGCTTCTTACGTTACAATTTTAATACATCAATAGTAGTGATGCTTTTGGCACCTTTACAAAATAATTCTGATTGCCTTTTTTGTATACATTCATTCAATGATTCACACCTCAACACTCTACACCTATTGCATTGCAATAAACAACGGGATGTTAGGCAGTCTTTTTAATTATCAAAAATTAAAATACTGTATATTTCTATCATTTTATCTGGAAATAGTTACATGAAATTTATCACTTGTTAATTCTTATAATCTATGAATATTTTCCAAATTAATGTAGTTGGGTAACAGAAATCATTATAGTATACAAGATCTCCGAGTTCATATAACCTTAACTTCTTTGATATTAATATCTATTCTTTAAAACAGAAAAATATTCGGTCGTACTTTACGTCATGCATTCGGCATGTCAGACATCATCCGAAATATACCCTGACAACATCCAAGGTCATTTAGTCAATCAGCCACAAAAAATGACCTACAGCATGTGATAAAGGAAGGAAGGAACTAATGTTATGAAGAATAATGAGCTCATTTTCCCTGTCTCGAAGCATAATTTCTTTACTAATATGCAACTTCATTCATACTTTTAACACAATGTCTTTACCAGTTATGTAAGTTTTATACCCAAGAAGTCGCCAAACTACGCAGATACATAAAAAATTTCATTACTTCTAATCAGTATGCAAAAGTGAATTACAGACAACATTCTAACATTTTGGGTTACCTAGTACCAACACTCAAGCAGTGCATGTCCAAATGCTTCATGATTCCTGACCATACCATCACTACTGCTACTACTACTACTACTACAACTACGAGTGCTCTGCTATGAAAAGGTCATTCAAAGACAAAAGGGAAAAGTACTGGTCAACTACATTAACTAAATCATTGCTATGAATACAACAATTTTAAAAATCATTTATTAGTTTCAATACCATGAACCTGTGGTCCCTCTGAGCCCGCTGTTGCCTTGAGGCTACCACTGCCTAGAGGTAGCAGTTAGTGATAAATGGCATTTCATTACTCTTATTCTTATTGCAATGGTAGCTGTAATCTTGAGAACATGTTAAATATTATTCTAATTCTTACTGCTAAAGGTAGATGTCATCTTAAGAACGTTTTATCATATTTGTTTACACGAAATAATGTATTAATTCATTAAACTTCAGTGAGCAAATGGATATGGTTTTTCTTTCAGCTGGTTTCAACTCCAAAGTTAAAAATAAGAAAAAGGTACCCAAGAATATCTGGTAAATTATTAGATGTAGCTTTTGTCTGATTTTTACCTCAAATTTTTGTAAAGGTGTTTCTGTCACCAATATGATGACATATAATTTCAACAGGAAAATAGAGAGATCTAGACAAGATGGTTTCATAATCTAGCATACTGTTCAAACAGATTTTCTAGTTTGTTCGAGTTTACACTCGAGTTGATCTGGACTTTCAGCAGACAATAATATTACAGTACGTTTGTACTTCCTTCTATTAATTTACCAGAACAATACTCATGTTTGTGTTTCTTCCAGATGACTTAAAATTTCATAGAATTACATTCTTTTTAAATGGGTCCTTAATCAGGTACCAGCATCTTGTGAAATATATTTGTGTTGAAAGCACAGTCAACAGTCTCAGTATTATGTTGATATTTACATATTTCATTTCAAAATCTGGGAGCAAGGTCTTGTGGCAAAGGATTGCAGAGAACATAAAACACACTATGGACTGCTGAGCCCATTCATTGGTTTGACAGTTCTCAGCAATGGAAGCCATCTGTCTACTAACTGGACTTCAGGTTACATAAGGTGAGTTTTGCATATCAAGGTTTTGCAGCTGTTTCGACGCCTGATAAAATTAATCATCTTACAGGTATGAAAATGTTGTTGCAAATAGTAACAAAGTCTTCATTACCATAAGCAGTGTTGTTAGTACAATCATAAGATGCACACCATTCTACTTTGCTTATCAAAGTACTGTATCAGTAAGCCTTGTACTGTTTACCATTTGAGTCTCGTGTAGTTGTTAAAAAGTACAACAAAAGTAATGTAAAAACTTTTAAATCTTCCCATACTTTATGATGGCACAATAAAAACACAAAGTGCTGTACAATAAATATGAAATTTGGGTGTGAAAAAATTACCGAAACAACTTCTGTAAGTAAGGCAATTTTTCTTACATTACCTGTCTACTGTAGTTTTAAAGGTTCATCATAAATAAAAATCTATGCCCATAAACTACTGTATGGTAAAAAGGACTTGGCTTATTGAAATTTTATACAAAGCACATGCAATTAATTCTATGTATTATTATTAGGCATATGTGCTTTCTGTCGTACATATTCTCCAAATCTGTGTGTCACTATTGAAACTGAACAATTCATTTGCAATTTTTTTTATTTCCCAAAATTCAAAAATTATAATTTTCAAGACTTCCTTGCTTTGCACGTTATTCAAGAAGCTCGTGCACTGACAGTGCTCTCTAAAATGGATTTTATTTATAATTTTAATACAGTACTCAAAAACAGAATGGAAAGATCATTATAGAAAGAAAGGAATCTGAAACATACAGATCTGGTGTGCACTTTAATGTTACATTTATTAATAGGCAAAACTGCATTTGGTGAAGAAAGGACTTTCTATCATCAACTTAAATTAATGTACTGATAGTGACATCAGATGTTTATAACTCATCAAAAATTGCTTAATACAATGCATCTTTAGATCAAGGCATGTAAACTACACTTTACTACTTACTTTGGTGATGATATGTGGGTCAATTGCTAGGAGAATGATGAATGGCGCCGACGAGTCTGTGAAAAGTGTGTGTACAGCATCAAGAACCGAGAGTACCTTTTCTTGTTCGCAGCTGTCCAAACCATCAACCACTACAACTAAACGTGTCTGTTGCATTGTAAAAGCATCTAGACACTTCACCTGAAAAGATTCCAAGATTATAAATTTTCAATATTGTATTGGTAGACACTCTTGGTTTTAAATAAAATTACGTCTTAGTTAACCAAAATGAAATTTAATACATGGTGGAAATAAGGCAAGTTAAATTTACTACTAGTCAATGCTTCAAATTACGCATATTACAAATAAAGAAACACAGTACACAAAATCAAGATCATAAAGTATTACTGGAAACCCCACCATAATGAAAACTAGCACATAAAGTTCTACTAATTAAATTTTGGAGTAAAAATAAAGATACCGATCTAGACCAAGCCAGTCACATCTATGATACAAAGAACTGCCAGATCAGTTTACCGTCCTATCACTCACCATCTCGACCATAAGGTTGACCTCAGCTTTAAGAGTTTGTAAGTAACCCTCAGCTTTGATGGTATCCAGTTTTGAAACGGCACGAAGGAGATGTCTTCGATGAGAAAAGATAAGAGAACCAAACATTCTTGCTAGTGTGTGAAGGTTAGCCACAACTACCATAGCAACCAAAACACCAAGAGTGATTAACAATGGATTCATCAAATGCCCATGGAATGGTCGTCTGTGGAAGAGTATTAAAACACAAAAATATAGTATTTCTTTTATATCACTAACACTTCCCTAACATGTTGCTTTTCAGTATGCAGTGTAAAAAACAGATACTCTTTAAAAGAAAACGACCGGAAGTTCAGTACTCACGTATCAACATAATCGTCTTCCTCTACAGATTCACCACTAGCATTCTCGTCTTCTGCAGTCATATCTGCATCATTATTAGAGGGCACGGTCATTGTAGGAGGTTCCTCATCCAATGGTGTCTCCGCATGAAAACCATAAATCCCAGCTATAACGAAGACTGTGACCAGGCAGACTAGTGTTACAAAGAAGATGACAATGTAGGGCATACAGCACAGCCTTCGATACTTCCATGGAGCAGATGTCCCCTCTGTGCAAGACCAAGAATTGTTAATAAGAAGCACAGCAGATACTGAGGATCAGACACTATGTTTTTTTCCCCTGAGTCAGAATATATGAGTTCATTTATATTGAGTTCATTGTATCTTAACTGAACTT
>NC_089745.1:31210489-31212989 GCF_040412425.1 Macrobrachium rosenbergii | reverse complement strand
CACTTTTGTAGCGATATCAAATAATACCCAACGTAAAGAAAACAGATGCTGCAGAACGAACACACATCCATTGCAGATTTGTGTCACAGACGGTATTAAGTCTGTCTTCTGCTACTAAACTGATTGCTTTGGTAAGAATTTAAGAAACGCATTCAACTCCATTAAAATATAGCTTATCAGGGTGCACAAATATTTTCAAATTCCCAATTCAAGTGTCTTGTAAACGGCATACGAAAGGAGATATTCTTTGCACTATTTCAATACATGTTAGAACCATTCAGTAGTAAAAATTGCTTGTCACCACTTAAAACATATAGTTTAAATCTAACTGCCTTTTCTTTTCAGTTATTCTGTTTCTATAAGCAGATAAATGATTGACATTTTAAAATAATTATAAGGGGACGAGGGCCACACACTTTTTTGGCGTGGTAACAATATCCTTCGCTATTGTAGTGAAATATTCTTTACAGCAAGACATTCGGTTACTGACGTAAAATCCTCTCTAATAACCAGATTCTAAATTTGGTAGGCTAATCTTCCAAATCCCTACAAACAAAATTTGCCGGTCTTTCATAACCGTGACTTTCAGATCTTCAGAAATAAAACATAAAATCCGGACATCAGCCATCTTTAGAATTACGTCAGCAAGAGCTGCTTCTCGTGCTTCTATACGTGACAAACTCGAGAACTCTAACCTTCAGTAATAAATAACAAATACTTTTGCTATGCATTCTTCCTTAAGTGATGCGCATTAATGTGAAAGTGAAGGCAGAGTGATTCACTAATTTAAAATTTAAAAACCGTTTCTGGGGAACTGGACAAAACGTTATTGGTTATAATGGCTGCCCTAGTAGCAAGAGCTCGTGCTGACATATGGCTAGCTCAATCCATACGACAAATATGCTTTCGAGGAAAACATTTACCATGAAAACTAGTTTTTATCATTTAAAGTACTGCATACACTGACAAGGAAAGTACTTCAAGGACACAACATTCAATCGTTGGCAGCCAGGGTAACAACGACAGTTGCCCAGGAATTTCAGTGTAAACTTGAATTTAACAACGAGAGCCAGTGCGGCAAAAACTCCAGTACCTACCATATCCTTATGGTCGACATTGGCACCGTGTTCCAGCAAGGCCGCCACCGTCGTCTCGTGACCTTCTTTAGTCGCCGTAATGAGAGCTGACCACTGATCCTGATTTCAACGAGATAATGGAAATTTCATTGGTAAGAATTATCGTTAGATTAGTTGCTCAGTTGCAGAACATTTGTTTTAAAAATAGTTTAAAGAGGTTTATGAAACTAGATATAGCATTGCGTAATATCTACGAAGATACCTTAAAAACAATCTGTATTCATCAATTCAAAACACTAATGGTTATGAATAAAATGGCAATGGCACTGTGGGCTGATTGGCTAAAAAATCAGTGGATATTAATGTTTCTTGTGCCATCAACTAAAGCGACTACGCTCAAAACAAACAAAACCACCACCACCCCTTACATTGTCTTCGGCATTGACATCCGCTCCATGACCGATGAGTTCGTTGCAAAATTCGGCTTTTCCCTTTCCAGCCGCGATGATGAGCGCTGTCGCCCCATTTTCATCTTTGTCGTCGATGACCACGGAACGTGAGGCCAAGAAAGACTGCAAGCCTGGAAGGTTGTCCTCCGAGATGTACGATTCCAAGGACTTGAAGCTCAGAGAAACCATCTGGTCCGACTGAGAAGCGGGAAAGAAAGAGGAAATGTTATTTGGTGATATTTTCAGTAATAAATTACATGGTTTAATTAGTCAGTTTTCATCACTTTCCAGTCAATTAAAAATGGCATGCAGCTTTCAGGCTTCATAATCTACATCAAAAGTTCCAAATTCCATCTACAACTATAGGTCATGATTAAAAAACTATGACTACTTTCATAAAAAGTGACGTGCAGAGGTTTTCCAACCGGGTTTAGAAAAAATAGTAAATTTATATTAAAAGAGCAAAAACACGACAAAATTTTTCATTTCAATTTACTACAGTTGGCACACAAGACCTCATTGTCAGGTCACTCCTAGCTAATTTCTCTTGGTAAAATGAAAATTTTACTTACCGATACTCTATATCGGAAATTATTCTGAGTTTTACTTACATATAAGATGAGAAGATCCTTGGAAGGAAAGCAATTTCAGCTAGGTACTAAACAAACGTGTACCCAAGGATGCATTGTCATTTGTAATGACGGGTAATACTTAGAAGAGACGTGCCAGATACAAAACATATATTCCTGTGCAATTAAAAAAGACTTCCTGTTGAATTGAAGCCTACAATGTACAAACAATTACGGACTGGATTTTTTCTTTTTTTATAAAGACTGTCAATAACGTCTACGACAAGCTCCTCACGCCGTGTAACTGAATCCCGGTACGACCTGGTGCACCTTCATAACCAGGACTCATGTGTCACTGCGTATTTGAATACGCAAACTGCGTATCGTTGTCTAGCAAAACGGACAT
>NC_089745.1:31147989-31207989 GCF_040412425.1 Macrobrachium rosenbergii | reverse complement strand
GCAGATTATACGTTTAGTGAAAGATGGGTAACTCTTCTCTGTCAATTAAAACATTTGTTACACGTAACTTTACCCAATGGGACTAAAATAAAAATGTCCAAATCGAGGTAGCACAAAACTTATTACAAACATGACAAGAGCCACTTCTTACATAAAAGATTATAAAAGGGGCCCAATATAACAGTGAATTCTGTATTCGGTCAGGATACTGCAATTCTCCCTGAATTCCTTGCAGGTATCCAAGAACAGTTTGTGTTGTTTGGCAAATAATGAATAACACCCTTTTATTGCTTGTTTTCTAAAACACTCTTGTAGCAACAGCTCTGAAATAGAATGAGACAATTGAAGTCTCCAGTGTAATATCAGCCATACAACCAGTAAATATTAATTCCCATTCAAATTACATAGAAATCCCTGGGCATTACAAGACTTGACACTGCGACGCTAAAGACTGACAGAATCATTTCCATAAGTATTTCAATATTGTACGACAAAAGAGTGTGAGAGAAAGAAGGAAAGGAAGGGGTGTGGATTTCAAGTTCATCACTGGTACCCTCGAAATCATTGGCGCCCCCCTGACAATTAATATTGCAATGGTGGCCCTGCTGCGCTACGTCACGACACGCTGACTTGTGTCTTGAGGGCTTATTCACGCTGCTCATCACGTTTTGTTCTACTGCTGATCGCAAGAGATACGTATAAATAACAAAGTTATTCACACTGCTAGCAGAAGGGCAATAAGGGCTACCCTGTGTGGACTGGATATTAATCTCTTGTAAACTCGTGTGCGGTTTGTATGCATCTTAACGATGTGACTAATTTTTTTTCAGACTCTTCCTGGAGGTTTTTTTTGTGCGCTTACACCGTAGAACCTAACCCATTCCCGAATCTACCCTGCCATTAAAGGATTAATATAGTCAGAAACTACTGTATTCCCGTATTAATAAACATTAACAACTTGAGGACACTGAATACTTTAAAATTTACATGACTACGTAATGTTCAGGTAATCGCATATTCGTATGCCCTACAACATGAGTATGTTGCAATAGTCTCATGGTCAGCTCCCTTGCTGCAAACAACCTGTTACATCAATGTGTTACACACTGAGTAAAAGCACTAAATCTCATCATTAATCAGGAGCACACTCTTACAAGAAATATATGTACATTTAAAGCAATAAAAACATTCGCGACACGTTTTACCTAAGACATTAATGAAAATACGTTATTGGAAATACGTCACCACAGCTTTACACGTGGAAGTTCATTCATGATGATCAGGTCTTTTCAGTGCGGTTTTGTGGTCATTCCTAATAAGTTTCACATTAAATGGTCACCTGCTGATATCTTGAACAGGTTTTTTTTTCTCGCTGCAATCATCCCCATGGCCAAGATCCTTGGGATGCCAGAAAATTTTTTCGTCTTAATCAACATTTTTAACAGCCATATTTTTGCAGCGAGTGGTTCCAAAAACACGAAGCTTAGGCAACTTCCTAAACATTGCCTGGTAACAAGTCGTTAAGGTACATTGGAAAGCTGCTGTCTCTAGGGCGGGCGGGTGCCTAACGATCAATAAAATGCCCATCCCCGTTACCAACTAGCTTTAAGGACGCTTTATTTAGTTGACAAACAGTTTTTTCTCTTTTACCATGTGGCAAGTTTTTTTTTTTTTTTTTTTTTTTTTTTAACTGATGGCAAGCAACCAAAAAAAGGAGCAAAGTGGGTGGTTTTCCTTCTAGATTACTAACAAACAAGTCCGAAAGACTTTCCCCCATATGAATTTATTGACAGCAAATGAGATTATTGATACAAACAACAACAAAAAAAGTAAAAAATGCGCCCAAGTTTCTTCGGTACAATCAAGTTTTCTGTACAGCGTATAATGCTTTATGAAGCTCTCAGCCATGGCCCATGAAACTATCAGCCGCGGCCTTGTGGTGGCCTGTGTTGTTGGCATCTACAGCAGTGCCAGATGCATGATCATGGCTAACTTTAACCTTAAATAAAATAAATACTACTTAGGCTTGAGGGCTGCAATTTGGTATGTTTGATGATTGGAGGGTGGATGATCAACATACCAATTTGCAGCCTTGTAGCCTTAGTAGTTTTTAAGATCTGAGGGCGGTCAGAAAAAGTTCGGACGGACAGACAAATAGCCATCTCAATAATTTTCTTTTACAGGAAACTAAAAGGTAAATCCTTAGCAAACAGCGGAACTTCTTCTAGACTCCTTTCACTTCTGTTTTTTGTCTTTTAGTGTTGAAGCTGCTATACTAAGAAAGGGCACTGCCCTTATGCATATGCATAAAAAATTCTCAACTGTGAAAGTGAAACACCTTGCGGGCTCTGGTTCCTGTAGTGAATAATCAATCTCGTATTCTATCTTGCAGCATGAGGATGATGACAAGCGCAACAAAGATTTACGTATGACGCTACGCTTACAAGCTTTTAAGGTATGTTTCTCGATACCAGGTCATTTCGGATGGTTACGCAATATGTCCTGAAGGTACGTGATCGGTATGTGACGCTGCGGAACATAATCTTACCTGGGGAACTTATAGATAATACTGCTGTCCAGTGGCGTCTAAAGAGATTTATATTACCTTGTGTATACACAAATGTTCTCTCTCTCTCTCTCTCTCTCTCTCTCTCTCTCTCTCTCTCTCTCTCTCTATATATATATATATATATATATATATATATATATATATATATATATATATAAAATATATATATATATATATATATATATGTATATATATAAATATATATATATATATATATATATATATATATATATATATATATATATATATATACTTATATATAAATATAAATATATATATATATATATATATATATATATATATATATATATATATATATATATATATATATATATATATATACATACACACACACACACACACACACACACACACACACACATATATATATATATATATATATATATATATATATATATATATATATATATATATATATATATATAGATAGATAGATAGATAGATAGATAAAGATAAACTTTCCTATTGATTTTTATAGAACTGCTGGAAAATAGCCTAGGAACAAGAGCCTAGAATTCTTGGGAAAATTCATATTTATTAATCCAAAGCTTTTCATTTTTGATGGCCTTGCGACAACACAAATGCAATATCCTGAAGTTTGAGATCTTGTATTTTAAAAGTCTGTAAAAAGCTACCAAGTGTCATTTATTTCCATCTTTCATAAAGCATACTGAAGATTTTTGTATGACATTCAACAATTTGAATATTCTGCTTCACAATGAAAAACTGTCAAGTCTTGATGTGTATTGTGTATTTACCAAGGTACCTTTGAAATACTAATACGCATTGGCATGTTCGTCCCACAAACTGGCCACAAATATTGACTCTGCCCAGATTGGCTTAGAAAAACCTTAAAAAGTAAACTATGAGTTTCCAGAAATTTATTCTCATTTTATGGAGGTTTTCAGAAACAGATATGCGAGTGTTGCCGTGTTCTAGCACATCTATGTATTGTGTACTTTTGAAACGTAATAATCAAACCCCACTGATGAAGCTTTTGCATGACATGTAGACATTTTGGAATCCGATCTGAGTAGATTTCAATGTTCGTTACTAAACTAAATGCCCTTGCACCAAGCATCAAATTTTAAGTAAAACTAGAAAAGGATAAGCAGAATTCCTTTCCTGGATGTACTAATAATCAAGGATATCACAAATTACAAGTTCACTGTATATGGAACACGTACACACCACCGGTATCCTGCATTCAGCATTCACTTCTTCAGTATCATATTTCGGTTAAGGATGGAATGGTAAGCAACTGATTTTTAGACGACCTAAAGATTTGTTTCCTGAAATAACGATACGAAATTTATAATAAATCACGAGAACGTGCCTTCCCTTAAGTACCTCGTCGAAGTCACTAGAAAAAATAAAATAAAAACCGGTTTATAAAGCGAATCAGATTTTATTTTGTATCTCCAATGAGAAGCCAGAAGACAAATACAGCAATGAACTACAAATCCCATATCTGGTAGCATCAAGGTTAGTGAAACTTCATAGAGACATTTTTTCAAAGCTTCCACGATACCATTGGTTTTGCGGTTAACAACATTTATGGGGGAAAATAAGGAAACGCCCGAGGATACTGCCGTATACATGTTACCTTACAAAGAGTGCGACAAATCATCTGTGGGTTTCACGGGAAATTCCGGTCACGAGGAAAATAAACCACCTACGATTGATAAGATATGCAAATCCAAATTCTTCCAGTTTTAATAATACATGATGCGTAGTGGCAATTACAGTATTAAATGAGATGCTTTAATTAAGACAACTAACAACAAGGGCCATAAAGACCAGATTAGATACACTATATCTTCTTTTATCCGGTTCTAAAGAAGATTATCCTCCAGGCTTAGTCAGAACGTAACGAACTTCGTAACCCTAATTGCCCGCGATTAGAAATTTCTTTATGAAAGAAAGTGCTTTGTGTGCCACCGACATCAATACTGTTTGAGAAAAGACGTCCATTGCCATTATATAACGCTCTCATGTTTCTCCCTGTTTTTATTTACATGGTCAGCTATCGTGTGTGTGTATGTGCGCGCGTACGTGTATATAAATTATATATATATTATATACATATATATATATTCATTTATTGTGTGTGGGTATATACACATATATGCGCATTCATATATATTACAGCATATACATCATACGTTAAAGCAGATAATATAGATCAATCACATCTATTCATACACTGAAACGAGATTTATGAAAGGCAGATAGTTTATTGCTACAAGGACACCATGTTCGCGTTCAGTGTATTCGATACCATTACAAATACCTTCTGGCATGTAAATTAATCTAGCTAAAATAAAACAAGAGAGAGAGAGAGATAAATACTTTCCAATAACCACGTCGTCGTTGCCTCTAAAAATGTTGTGATAAGAATTATAACGTAGCTCAATAGAATATTCATTCGGTGCATTAATCGTATGGCGAAGGCCATACGACTGACGGGTCGTATTAAGATTTTCTCCAAATAGTGGGTGGGGGGGAAGAGAGAGAGAGAGAGAGAGAGAGAGAGAGAGAGAGAGAGAGAGAGAGAGAGAGAGAGAGAGAGAGAGAGAGAGAGAGATGCACTAAATGAAAAAGTCTATTTCTATGCGATCCCTATGCCTTTCAAGCACTCTAAGATGGCTAGGGTGGGGCGAGTAAGGCATTCGTGCGGTGTCAAACGTCTCATTGTTATGATTAAAAGTTTTGCCTTGTTAGAGCCTGCTCAAGTGAAATAATAAAAAAAAATTGTTTATTTCAAGGTAATATCGAAAACAAATGACTTCACACATTTTCCGTACAAACCTAACTTATCTTCTTAAAAGCAAAGAGATATGGCATAACTTTTGACCGCCTCTGCCAAACCTGTTTAAAAGGCCAGCTCGATCAAAATCAACAGTGATCACCTCAAGCAGCCTGTGAAAATGAAAAAAGAAATTGTTTCTCGTGTGGTAAAATTACGTGATAGACCTAATACAAAAAAATACGGTAATTCATATTTAAAATTAATATGGATTAAAATGCCATGTGTAAATTAATCAAAATTCTCTAAATTTCTGACTAATACAAAATTAAATTCTCACTGAAATAGAAAACATAAGATAATTATGGATACTTGCTTTCTGTTTATTACTCCAACATAAAATTATGAAAATATTAGAATAATTTTTGCTAAAATATGCGCTTTTGAACGTTTTTCACACAGACTTAAGAATTAAAGTCGAATCGCTAATAATCAATGAAGTTAAAGAGCTTTACCGCTATATTTTTCCCAACGTGAGCTGATAGAATTAAAAGTATTGTTGTTCGAACAAGAGGTCGAAAATAGATTCCAATTATTGACCAAAGAGGTGCCTCAATGCCTCGCGATCCACGAACCTCATGCTATTTATTAAAGTTCGCTGCAATTGGAAAAATAAACCGATCTATATAGCGACTGAATATTTTTTGAAACAACCTGCGTTGTCTACAAATTAACGCTTACCTTTCCACCGACCGTTTTCCGTACAATTTCGTACCATTTCAATCTACAAATGTCTTTCTATTTCACTTTTTTTTTTTTTTAATTTTACGTTATAAACATATTTTAAATAGGCTTTCATTCACTTTTCACACTTTCCACAATGTAGTTAAGTCCTGCAAATGTGCAAACGTCTATAAATTTCCTGTTTCTAAAATTCTGGGCTATACATCAGTATATGTATTTACAAATCATAAAGCTCCTCTCAAAGCAAAAATTTGTTGAAACTTACATGCATCTTTCATCAAGTATTGTGAAATTCTTCGTAGAAGAGCTGAATAAGATTCTTGACAGCAGTATTCAAGGCAGTCGAAAATATAAAGCATCGAGACAAGGCTTTCTACGTATTTCTTAAAGCAGTCAAGTCCAAACTAACATTTTATCTACAGATCTTGTGCTTTTAGAGCCTAAGACCGAAGCTTTTAGGGAGCTGTTAATCAGGAGGGTATTTGCCCATAAATCCAGGCACTAACTCCGATAATGCCAGTGGCATTATGTCAGTATTATTACTAAGTTATCAGGAAATGCTGAGAGGTTGTCACTTAACGGCGTCGATGACCTCTATCGTTGCGACGCTAGTATACAAGATACAACAGTCACAACCAGCAAATAACTTGAACAGATTACTAAGGTTACCAAAATGTAAATTAAGAGTCTGAACCAAAATTAAGGTACACAAATTCAATTAATATTTTAGCAATTTCGATATCTGGGAAACCATGGCGAAAAGAAATCAGAAGAGACTGTTCTGCTCATTGAATGATGACTGATAAATAGATTTTGCTAAAACTAAGAAAGCCTTCGCTCTAACTTTATTCTTCTACTGACTATACAATTAAGGAGTAAAGAGTATAAGAGCAGAACCAACTTTTTCCTTTATGTCAACAAATATATATTATATATACGAGTATATGTATATATATATATATATATATATACACACACATATATATACACATTTCCGAGGTAGAGCAATTGGATATTATACGGCATTTGTAGCTTAATGTTTGTGTATATAAAATCACGGTGACGTGATAAAATTCATATCCAAATTATATCCATATATATATATATATATATATATATATATATATATATATATATATATATATATATATATATATATATATATATATATATGTAAAAGCATTAAGCTACAAATGCCCTTTAATATCCAGTTCGCTCCACCTCGAAAATAATATATTTTCATATCTATTACCCGAAGGGAAATTTTTTAGTTCCTAATAAGTTCGTTGTCTCGTGGGCTCGAACCACGGAAGAACAAGAACTCAGGACTACTGTGACGCCTTAAACCACGCAGCCATCTGAATGACGCCAGCAATAAAAGAACTAAAGCAATCTCAAGAGTAGTGCAATCTCATCAGTAATCCCTCATCCTTTCCTCCCTTTTCATTTACGAACATTCATTTCATTTTGTGAAGAGACGTCACTGTAGTCCTGAGTTCTTATTCTTACGTGGTTCGAGCCCACGAGGCGACGAACTTATTATCAACAAAAAAAATCCCCCTTCGGGTAACATATATGAAAATATATTACTTCCGAGGTAGAGCGAATTGGATATTAAAGGACATTTGTAGCTTAATGCTTGTATATAAAACACGGTGATGTGATAAAATTCATTCATATATTATATATATACTGTATATATATATATATATATATATATATATATATATATATATATATATATATATATATATATATATATATATATATATATATATATATATATATATATATATATATACATATATATACTATATGGATATAATTTTTATCACACCAATATATATATGTTTTATATACACAAACATTACTGCATGGATGAACTATCACACCAACGTTTTTAATATCCAACTGTCGTTTAATACACATCGGAAATTATATGTGTATATATTATATATACCGCAGGGGAATTATAACTGATAAGTGGTTCGTCATCTCCCGGGATCGAACCGCCGAGATGAGAAGCAACGATGTTCAGTGACGCCCTCAACCACGCGGCTATCAAGAGAGGTGCAAGTTGATAACGACTTTGCTACACAAATCACCGTCGAACATAGGTATTTGTACTTAGCGTCAGCAACAACCAACCTCCGCCATGACAGCCGATTGGTGCGTTATAAATGAATTTTTATCACATCACCGTAATTTTATATACACAAACATTAAGCTACAAATGTCGTTTAATATCCAATTCTGCTCTATCTCGGATATATATATATATATATATATATATATATATATATATATATATATATATATATATATATATATATATATATATATATATATATATATATATATATATATATATATATATATATATATATATATATATATACACACACACAGTATAAGATAATTGAATCACGAAAATATGAACTTGATATAATATATAATAAAAAAGCAAAATCCACGAAGGAAAGAGAAGCACGGTTTCTCTCTCTCCTTCGTGGATTTTGTCTTTATATATATATATATATATATATATATATATATATATATATATATATATATATATATATATATATAAATAAAGAGTAATACCAACTTTTCCTTGATGCCATAAAGTATCTCCAGAACATAGCGTAATATTTATCGCTTTACAGTTCTAAAAGAAATTAAAAATAAGGGATAAAGGTGACCACTGGTCAGATTTAAGAATATTAAATTCTACATTACTGAGAAAATATACTTGCTTATCTCAAATAACAACAAACATGCATCTTTCTGCCATGAAGTTTCTATACCAAGCTTGCTATTTTTTTTTTAAGTGAAGGAATGGAAATTTTACCAAATATAATTTATTTTGTACAAACCTACTGCCGATGAATTAAACTGTTTGATCACAGAACAATCTAAAAATGAAAACATACTAAATTCTTATGCATAAGAAAATTAGATAACTCAACCACTAAAATTGGGAGGTTTTGAGCTCCTTGCAGTGGGAGAAACATCATACAATAAAACTGCTAAAACTATAAAATGAGTAAAATATAGTATGCTGACATTGAGAAGAAATTCTCACCTAATTTAGGAAGGTGCAAAACCTTTTAATATACTTTTCGTCCTCTACACTACAGTTTCAACTTTACTGTAATATACATGAGGTCAAGTAGCATGCCAATGTACTGTACGTACGTACTGTATCCTCTACTACTAGAATAGTCACACACAAAGAAAACGAAATCATAACCAACTACAAAAAACGACTAATGTAATTAGGGGGTCACTATGCTAAACTGCAGTAACGCAATACGGTATCAGCGACAGATCTGTTCAACGTGCATACTGGTTTAAGTAAACAATTAGTCCAGTATAAAGGGTTATGTTTATAAATCTCTACTCTAAAGGGGGTTTAATCTCTTTCATAAAACTGGCGAGCTGTGACTGTACGTTAGTTAAACCAAGACTTAAAAAAAAAAAAGACGATGTGAACGTAGGGAGCCAATAGCCATGGTGATCAGTAGCAGAGTTGAGCTTCCTACCCGGGTATGAGAACCCCCGATGTTGAAGGAGAACCGTCGAGCGGCGAGGGAGGGCGTGAGACTCAGCAGTGAGGCGATTGATGGGCGCCTGCCGGTGCTGGGTGACACGGAGAGTGTAGAGAGTAAAGAAGCACGTCGTTGGTGCTGTTCAGGGGCCTCGGGAATCAGCAAGGAAGGGCGGTGGTGTGCCCCACAGCGCCTCTTCAACCCAACGCACCCGCCGCTCTTTGACGTGTCCTCGTCATCGCCATCATCGTCACCCGTCTCAGTGTCGGGGGGATCCGATGAGTCGTTAGGATCCACCTCTTGGGTTGGGGAGGTGAAGGCGTGGTGGTGATGGGGGTGACCATCGTTGCCACTGGGGCCGGTGTTCGAGGGAGAAGGTTCGGATGGCGGCAGAAGAGCCGTGGTTGATGAAGTCAAAATGGAATTGATCAGTGCGGATGCAGGATGGGTGGGGGAAGGGGAAGGGAAAGGCGGTAAGTTAGTGCGTGTTGGGGAGACAGCGGGAGACACAACGGGGGTATTCTCAGGCGTGTTTTGTCGAAGGCAGATTACAGGGATACCGGAAGACGAAGAAGGCACAAGCAAGGGCATGGGTGGAGGTGCCACTTGACAATGAGAGCGAGGTTTTGAACTCAGGTGATAATCGATGACAGTCGAGGTAGATGCAGGTGGAGGTGATGATACTGATGGCGGACTATCTGTCTGTGTACGAGGAAATAAACTGACGGGACAAGACAGAGGGACAGAGATGGAAAAAGTAGAAATAAGAGAGAATGAGGAAGGTGAAGTACTCGTGACTGTGGTGGTTTGTGGAGGTAATATTGCAAGTGGTGCAGGAGAGAAAATACATGTAGGGGGAGAAGGAGAGGAACTGCTTGATATTTGATTAGTGACAGGTTCCAAGGGTGAGGAGGGGGAGGACTGTGAGGACGAGGAGGACAGGGATGGGGACGATGGCTCAGAGGCTGGTGGTGCCTCCGGGAAGGGTTGTGAAGTGACAGGAGTTGCTGGTGTCGAAGAAGGAGACCCCGGTGGTGATGTGCTCTCTGGCTGAGGTGGTGTGATGGTAACGGTAGGTCGAATGCAGGCAGTGCTTGAGGGATTCTGAATGATGAATGACTGTGTATGAGGAGCATGATGAGAAGGATCACGATGGCGGGAAAAATAGGAATGGAGCGTGCCAAGAAGGGGTGTGGTAGCCTCATCGTCGCTACTGTCTACTTTGGGGCCAAGCTGTTTATCCATGACAAGCCCTCTAGAGTCACCACATACGGATTAAATGATCCACTACGCAACAAGGAACAGACTACGACAGAAAAAGGAAGAGACTGGACAACAGGAAAAAACTGCGGTAGTCTGTAGCATAAGAATGACGCAAGTATATACACACTATCAAAGGGAGCCTTGAAGATACAGAGCAAGGAGACTGTCTGTGTGGAGGTGGTGATATGTCTTGCCATGGGAGGCTTTTCTGTGTTCTGTTGCTACAAAGCCCTACGGTACCGACTACAACAAGACCACAATATACAGGAGCACTTTTATCACAGCTAATTAAATCACGGTGGATTGTGAAGAATGGAATGAACTGTTTTCGGGTGAGGGTTTGAGTTGTCGGAGGAGAGGGGAGAATGGCATCCTGAAAATATGAAATGAACACTAGAATTTCATTCATTTATTTCTTGTGGGTGGGAAGAGGGGTGGGCATCAAGAGAGTTAGGGGCGGGACCATATGAGAATTTGTTACAAGATCACACCACTATGGGAACTTATACAAAAATTATCTGTATTTTGTTTGTGAACCTACAATAGAAATCATATAAAAAATGTGCATAAGATATGAAGGCATTCAAGGAAAAAAGATAAACATTTACCAAAAATTAAAGTAGCCGTTACTCTAACAACAAAGGCAAGTAAATAAAGGAAAAGGTACAAATGCTTTACAAAGACACTATTTCAAACAACACATCAAAACCAACTGAAAGCAAGGGTTACTAGGATTATTCTAGTTTTTCTTTTCTCCTTTCCTTATTAAGGGTAAACCATTACCGGGAGGCAAAAATAAAATCGAGTTTTATTTTTTCCGAATCACCCATCATTTAAAGTAATTTGGCCAACAATTTACAGTAGAAGATGAAATACAAACTTTCTCTTGACAGACCTGACAATGATGATTTAAATTACAAAGCATGAAGGTTAGATAGGCATCTCTTTTGCCTCGGAGCCCCGTGTGCTTGCCAAATATTTTGAGCGTGGTTAGGTCATGCATCTGATCATATTACTTGATTAAAACTAAGGTGCACCTCTTGTGTGGCATATAAAATAAATATGATGTAACTGTACTCTTAACTGCCTACAGCCACACACAAACTCCAAGTACACATAGGCTAGTATGAATAACATGAAGTAGCCGATCATGAAGTTGTGTGTTCTCTCAAAATTGCTCTCTACATGCAGACAGCTTTCAAGTGTGTATCATGATCAGTTTGGGCATAATTTCAGCGAAACGGCTTCCTAGTTTGTGGCTATGATTGACAGTTTTCTCAAGGTGAACTGTAGGTTCGCCAACAGTACTAGTATACGAAAACTTTGGGCTGCAACTGTAGAATGAATGAAAAATTATTGACATAACTCATGTCCACTGCTTAATAAGGAGGTTCACATTTACGACCGTCATACAAATGAAAGAGCGACTTCCACAGGTGTTAGTAGCATACACAACCGGAAACCTTGATGTTAAAATGTACAGCTTCTTTTAGACCTAACTCATGAGCATGTTTGTCTAGAAACAAAGTGTTCTCTAAAGAAAAGATTCTGCGAAGGAAATCATTAAACAGACGTTGAGCTAGAAACCCCAGACTTGTCAAACATCGCCTAAGGCAATTACAAGGTATGGCTAGTATCCGATTCAGTTCTTTTTGAAAACCATGAAAAAAAATCAGTAAGCAAAGGATTGTCTTCCACAAAAACTAAATACTAACTGCTTCTCTGAACTGTGAATTCGATTCCAACGTCGTTTGTATTAATTTAACAGTATGTCGGTACATTTTCTGAAGCGGAGGAAACAGATTCTTCTCGTCAAGAATCTAGTGGGGAGCTTTTTTGGTCCTTTTTCTTAACCCTCTTGGGATTTAGTTTTCAAATACGAAGCAATAAAATTTATTTCTTTACTTCAGTATCTTTACTAACGTCATTTCATGTATAACAGTTATATGTGACACTCTTAGCATACCACTTGCAATTTAAAAAAAATTAAAGAGAAACTTCCGGATAATTTTAATACATGGAAGGCATACCAACTAACATTATATTACAATGTTACTCGGCGCCGAGAATATTTACATCCCTGATTAAACAAGGAGGTATGCAACATAAAAAAGGAAACAAATAAAATAAGTTCCCTGGCTTGACAGGAATATAAGTCATATTACCGCCTCAACTGACGAGAACGAAGACTCCTTCCTATCCCTTAGTCATGAGTGTGATTTTAACACGCAGAATATTCCGTCTTGGAAAAATACATTCATGAACAGAACTTTGGTATTAGTTCGATTCATAATTGTAATCTATCCAAAGACTTTAAGGAGTTGACTACGCTTATACCCTAAGGTAATTCATTTTCTACTAATACAAAATTGCATAATAATAATAATAATAATAATAATAATAATAATAATAATAATAATAATAATAATAAACAAAGGACAGCCATTCCAAATTCTTGCGAGTATTGGTAATAAAATCCTACGCATAAGATTATGTGCCAAAGATTTCGAAGAAATTATAAGAATAATAATAATAATAGTGAAAGACCAATACCAGAAATTCTCGATGTGGATCCTCAATGCCTTATCTCCTTCAACTTACTTCAGATCTCGACCGCTATTACTTACATGCAATGCCACGCTCATGCCATATATATTAGATATGTGAAATAAGAGATTTTTTTTTTTTATTTTAAACATACTATACCATACATACATAAAGGGACTGTATTTTTTGCAGCATATTTTCTACAGGGCCGAAATACAAGGTATAGGACGCCTATGAATAATTATGGAAAGTATTTAATGCCATTTCATGTAAAAAGAAAATGTAGAATCGTCTCCAGATGAAATGCTGTTCAAAAAACTTCTTTCCCTTCCTACTTTAAAATTAAAATGGAAAACTCCTCGATGGCACTCGTTCTGACATGACACTTTATACGCTCAATGGCACTTCTCCCAGTAACTCTTGGTGCCACCTGGCTTCATCTCTCTCTCTCTCTCTCTCTCTCTCTCTCTCTCTCTCTCTCTCTCTCTCTGCCTCATCCGAACATAAACCCCCTCCGACACACTTCATTACCCTCATTTCAACAACAACTGGAGTTGAAGTTGGGGGATATTTGCCCTTTCCCTCGATATTAAAAACCTTTTCCCTTCCTTATCATTACGAGTGCGTACACACGGGCATGTCATGCATCATGATAATGTACATCAGTGATAGCTTATACAGCTTTCCACGCAAGATTTTTTCCACATTTTTCTCGAGTATGAAGACTTACATTTCATTCGGCAATATATAGGAAAGCTGAAATCACCTCTCAAATCGAAAAAATAAAATTAATTTTAAAATCTTGAAAGCGTATTGTAATTGTCGTATTGTTTTGTATACATTTTTTTTTTATTATTTTCGGTTTTCTCAACCTTCCCGATACTAATGTTCTTTAAGTAAAACGCAGTTTTGCAAGCATGAATCAGCTTTCTTGCATAGTCGTCGGTTCTACTCGCGGTACTTATCAACAAAAAATTCAAAATAAGACACAATGATACCAAGTGCGATTAAGCTGAGTAATAAACAGTTCTTTAATTGTTAAACAGTCTTAAAAAGATATTAAATTCAAGCCCCCATCCACGGGTTTCTGCAAGAGCCATGTACAAGCATTCCAAGCGCGATTTACATAAAGGATTACTCGAGGTCTTACTGACACTGCATATCAAGCTTCCTGCCAACCGGCTCTCTTTCGCAGGCAGTCAGTGGCCCATGTTTTGACGCCCTGAGTGATGAGTTTTGATTCGGAGGTGAAATTAGATTAATAATCGTCATATGCCATGTCAAAGCTCGTTTCAGGCGAACTTAACACGCCGGTAATTTGAGATACACGATGGTTCGTGGGTGACGTTGTATTGTTTACTGCCATGTTTTAGTTGGGTTTGCTTTGGTCGTCATAGCTCCTGTTGTTCTTTATAAGGCTGATCTGTGGGTGTTCATCATGCAAATAAATGAAAAAGTGAGAGCTAACTTTCCATTTTGAGATCACTCATAAAACATACTGCACACATATATTACCATATATATATATATATATATATATATATATATATATATATATATATATATATATATATATATATATTATATATACATATATATATATATATATATATATATATATATATATATATATATATATATATATATACATATATATATATATATATATATACATATATATATACATATATATAATATATATACATACATATATATATATATATATATATATATATATATATATATATATATATATATATATATATATGTATATATATATATATATATATATATATATATATATATATATATATATATATATATATATATATATATATATATATATATATATATTAGCAGACAGATGCAGTCAAAACCATTTCATAATCAACGTTCTGTATCACAATTAATACTTCTCAACATGCAAATGAATGATGGAAAGCAATGATATAATGGTTAATCAATATCAGGAAAAACAAAACTCAGCAAAACTTACACATGTTATATGAGTGCGCCTCGATCTTCATATTGCATAGACCCATTCTAAATGGAATGGCTAACTCGAGTCCATTATCTGGCATGTCACTACAACTTTTTTCTGTCTGTAAATTCCACTTAACTAGTATATTTGTATTACATGTTTCTTGCACTTGATTCACTTATTGTGCTTATAATATGAAACTACGACAGTCCACGTTCAAAATTAATGTCTAAAGAGCAACCTTTTATTTCACTTTGCACTAGCACTAGAAGTCAATTTTTTTTTAAGTTATGTCTCATTTCTGCCATATAAACATATTTCACACAATTCCTAATTAAGCACCTTAAAATCTTGTGTGTTTTTTAGCTTAAGGTATTACTATTGAAATTTTAACAATATGAGAGGATAATTATTATAGGAAATGTTAATATCAATTATATCACAGCATGACAATGTAAAGCATATTTGCACAAGGCAATGTAAGAAATTATCGTAATCTTTTTCAGTTTTCATAAATATAGTACCAGGGTCTGTGCTCTTACGCAAAAAGAAATAAACAGATTTAATTTTGGTAATATCATCTTTATAAAAATATTACTATCACTGTCCAGTAAATATAAATTTTATTGCAGACCGCATAGAAATCACATCAAATACTGATCCACTTCAACGTAACGCCGGCGATACTACAGGCACGGAGTACGTTACAAATAGGTACCAAAAAGTAAACCCCTTAAGCCAAGAGAACGACCTTGCCTGGCAAAAGACGTCCGTTTGCGTGGGGGGGAGGGAGTGTCGCCTTCAGAAGACCAGCTGCCAAATGTCTATAATGATATTTTGTTGTTACGGTCCTAAGATAAGGCGAGTCAGATGTTATACTACATAGAGGAAACAGTAACAGAAAACTAAAAGCCCTACATTTTCCCATTCGTCATCCGGCACATTCTAGGGCTAAGGCTCAAGATCAAACCAAGAATTCTGGAGATAACCAAAAGGGAAACAATTTACGACGCATCAACGAAACGATCAAATACAGATAATGCAACAAATCAGGCGGTCAAGCTTTTACCAAGCAACCTTACCACAAGGAAGAATGTAACCCTCCCGAAAAGACGAGTTGAAGGCCCGATGCTGATATTAAGTACTAGTCTTGATCCCTTATGTTTTATTTCAAACAACTCGTTGCATAAGATGCTGTTGAAAGTGAACGTGGTCGTTCTTTTTTTTCTTTTTTTTTTTACCCCACATTCCATCATTCTCTTCTCTCTCTCTTTCGATGCACACGGAACGCCCTTCTTTAGACTGCCCAATCTACTACTGGAATATGCAGCCAGGAAATTTTTCATTTCTTTATAATCTTATCACAGTATATTTCTTCAGGAACTGTACTTTTGTTGTTCGTTTTTCCGTTTCATTTACCACACGAATCAAAGACCACGGAAAATAAATTGCTTTAACTGAGAAAACCCGTATTTGCACAATGTCTCACTTCTGAATGACAGAAAGGGAAATTACAATAAAGGAAAAATCCTAAAAACACAAAAACAAACATTCTCATCAGGTTAGAGTGATCCCTTTGTCTTAAATATTATGACACAAGAAAACCAGTGAAGCAAAACAGTTCTAATGGACACCAGTCTGACAACGAAAAAACTTGAGTTCCAATCACAAAACTTGATCACAGACTCAACCGGGTAAGAGGCGAGATGAACCGGGAAATGATACAGTTTAACCAACAGAATGGAAAGTCTAAATGTTACTGGGTAGAACGCCTTTACCTTCACACGCTGCATGTAGGTAGGTGGTGAATGGATGAATATATTATAGCTTTTTACCCTATAGAAACCAAGCCAAGCAATGTTCCCCAATAAGGCCAAGTCTTGCAGTTAAAGCGCGTGTTGATGGACTTCACCCCGTGAGGATGAAATACACGTAATTTGAAAAAGTCAGGCTATATATTTTCAGAATGCCGATAACAAGCATTTGAGATTTAATACATGTCGTTAATGAACAGAACTGCTAAATAAGAAAAGAAATGCAAGTACATCGCAAGACATTTACGAACAAAAATAAGCATGTAAAATATTAAATGAACTTATAATCACATACACAACGATAAAACTAGGCCGCTGACTGACGTCAGAGATACAAAGCAATAGGAGAACTAAAGTAATCTCATGAATGGCGTAATCTCATCAGTAATCCCGCATCCCCTCCTCCCTTTTCATTTACGAACATTCATTTCATTTTGTGAAGAGAAGATAATCTGAATAAATCCGGATAAAAACCCCAGCTTAGAAGTGGCGTATTCAGGAGCTCTTAGCACCTGATCCGAAGGTGAGAGTTCATATCTGCAGGTAATTAGAGGCCGCCTTCGCAAAAGGGTATCGAGCTGCTCAACGACTTTTTTCAATTTTCATCTTTGGCAGGCTATGTAAAATTACTCTCTCTAAGACAAAAATGACAAATGTTAACATTAGACATCCGGAAATTACATAATTTTTTGGGAAAAATACAAATTATATATCGGGCTCTAACATTCTTTTACCCTACAGATATTCCTTGCATTCAAAACAAACTACAAGAGAGAGCGAGAGAGAGAGAATATAGTATTTAGGCCAAAGGCCAAGCGCTGGGACCTATAAGGTCATTCATCGCTGAAACGGAAATTAACAGTATGAAGGTTTGATAGGTGTAACAAGAGGAAAACCTCGCAGTTGCACTATGAAACAATTGTTAGGAGAGGGTGGGAACCGCTGGAAGAAGGAGAATATGAACTGAGGTACAGTAAAAGAAATGAGAGAGAGAGAGAGAGAAATAGAAAATACTTAACCATACAAGAGGGATTTGGGAAAAAAAATAAAGATGAAAGCAATCAGTTTTCTTATTTTTTTTCATTGCGTAACAGAAGGGCTCTTTAAACTGTCAATAACATTTTACGAAAAGAACTTCCCCACACACTCAGAATTCAGTATGAAGGACCTACTTCAGCTTTACCTTTGCCCAACTAATTATTTTGGATTTTTTATCACTATCGTTACATAAAGCGTGAAAAAATAAGATACTTCTTTCCAGAATAAAGAAAAAAGGTTTTCTAATATTACTACATGAATACTGTAGGCCCGTGTTGAGCAGTTCTCTATTTCCCTTTCGTAATATTATTATTATTATTACTATTTTGTTGGTGTGTTCTTATTGCATGAACGGAGGCAAATATAACCGGGTTAAATTAATCTACTCCACTATTAGGCACGGCATCCTCTTTCTACATAGTGTAGATTACATCACAATAATCTTGGAACCATGAACACCAGCAATTCTTGAGCGCGATAGAAACTGGTCAAAGAAGAGATTAATTTCTTCATGGGTTCGGCATCATGTTTGTTGAAGTTATTACTTGACAATGACAACGACAAAGCCACTTGACTGCACACCTTCAAAACCAATGGCTAGAACAATACATACAGAGAGAGAGAGAGAGAGAGAGAGAGAGAGAGAGAGAGAGAGAGAGAGAGAGAGAGAAGAGAGAGAGAGAGAGAGAATAACTTCTAATGGCGTAAAATTAGGGCTGATTTACCCAGGCACATTATCTGGTCGCTGTCAAATCCCAGATGAACGAGCTAATTTCCTTTTAAGACAAAGAAATTCCCACACACAAATATGAATCTGTTTCTGAACACAAGAACACTTAAACTGAATTTTCTGTAGAACCTCATGTTCATGGGTAAATATGAGTACGTAACAACTGACAAATGACCTAATAGTCTGTATAGCAAATCTGATAACAGATAGCTCCGGTTTCTTTTAACTGCTCTACTGCTTGCATTTTTTCCCTACGCTCTTTTCGTAGGTTTTCACGCACAGGCAAACTATATATGGACATAAAAATTACTGTCCACATTACCACCCTTTTAGGGTTAATCCAACATTATTTCCTCATTTATCTTTTTTGGCTATGTAGAGCACTAAAAGTGCACCATTACATACATTCCGTGTTTTGAAACATGTTTCAGTCCCACAATCACTAAGAGCATTCTTTGGCTAATGGTCAGCCTTCGACCCTCCCCAAATAAGAAGCACTCATAGTAGATTGGGCTTTTAAAATCTTCCTTATGCCACCAGCAAGATTATTTATCGCAGTGCATTTACCACCGCAGACACGACAGCCCTTTCAAAACAAGACCCTCGCTTAAGGGAGGCAGATTTCATGACAACTGCGCGACAGGTGGAACTCATAAAAAATGGAAGTCTTAACATAGCTGTCTTTGATAACGGAAAAAAAATAGTTGCGTAAAGCATCTTGAACGTTTCCAAAAATAGTCAATTCATATTTTCCTTTTTATAAAAAACTATGAGAAATGGTGACGAACTGAAGTAAAATACAGAATCCACATACTAGAGGCGCAGGAAATAAATTCATGTCCAAATCTTTCCCGGTGACGAGAGAAGACAGCGAGCATGCCCTTAGAAACCTGAACAACGAAAGTAACACTCCAAGAACGAGACACTGCTTTTGGAAATTAAAGCAGAAGGGAGACCTTCGAAGAGAGTCCGAACCACCCAAGTGGTCTCCTTTAAAAGAGAGACGGACGCTTACGGACAGCTATGATACCTTAACACATATTCTCCTGAGGAAGGACTTCCGATCGTTCGGTTTCCAAAGGCTCGAATCAGTTTTTGTTAAGACAGCGAAAAGAAGGTTTCAGTCATCTAGTACTTACATCTTCGTTTTTCAAACCATTATCATTATAATTACACTGATCTCTTCGCTCGATTGTTTTAAGAATTTGGGACACTGCAGTTGTTTCCTCTCTCTCTTAAAACGTTCACAAAGAACTCCTCTCCATGCATAAATAACAATTATGCATTTTTTTATAATCTCATCCTTCGTACCGAAGAAAACAATCAACCTGTCACAGCTGGCGTAGGGCTCAAGCCAAATATACCACTGAGCTTTCCACTAAGTCAGGAGCAATTCATTTCGGGAAAAAATACGAGGCACAAATGTTCCCCTCCGGAAAGCGTCTTGACGCGAGACGTTCTTTTCAGTAGTAAGAAAGACAAAACACGTGAGCTTTTGCGGGGATCGACCAGGAGCACATTACAATGAGTTGCAGAATTGCCCCTTCAAAGGAGTTCAAGAAATCGAATCAAGTACCCACTTTCGTTCACTAAGAAAAAGTGCAAAGTGCACCCACACTTGAGTGATGCAGCTCACTTGTTATCCACTTTCAAGTGTCAGAAAGACACACAGATCCGGAAGAAGTCACGAACCTGCATGGGCGGTCACTTGAATGCACTAATGAAAGGTAATCGAAACCAGTACGCACACGGGTTGCACCGTGCAGATCAGAAACATACATCGAGTAAATCCCCGTATCGTTTGAATCGAGTAAGCTAACAAGTCACCTATAAATAATAACAATTAAGAATACACGTACAAGTCATATACAGGCTCATCTACGTATATCAAATCTCATCGGAATGGGTTAAGCACCATCAGGAACAGCGTACGGACAACGAACAAAATTTGGGATCACGAAATTTAGGGAACCAAGGGGCCGATTAACGCAGGAATCCTGGACGCATGTTACCGGCACCCGTTCCCTCGCAGCACTGAGGGGAAAGGTTTGAGGGGAGTCATCGGCTCTCCCAGGTGCCAAAGGTGTCAGGGGGAGAGGTAGGGGGAAGAGGCAGAGATGAGCGAGCAGGTTGGCCATGGTTAGACGGTAAGGGAAAGGGAGTCAAATAAGAAGGCAGGGAGAAAAGTACCAATAAAAATGAGGGGAGGAAAAAAAAATAAAGAGCTTGAAGGGAAGACCGAAAAGAAGTCGGTGAAAAACAACAACAATGGAAAAAAGCATCGAGCTAGATAGTTATTTACAAGAATTTTCTTTTAAGTTACGAACAGGACAAAATAATTTCAAACAAACAGCAAATTATGCAAATTAAATAACGATAAATAAATTGGACATTAGTAGAAAACTAGACAAGTGAGAAACACGCAAGGAACATGCTCAGCACGATTACATACAGAATACGATCTATGGGTCGGAGGTCTATTGTGGGGAGGGGGTTAGGCCTACATCCAACACCCAACCACCAGCTCGACCTCTACCCCTTCCTCAGCTTCACTGTCACATTAAAAATCTATATGGCGCCATCCTCGAACCTTTATCATTGGAGACCAGAGCGCAAGATTTGTACACCGAGCCTTTCTTACTATCATGGTTCACATTCGGATAAAGACGGCATCGCTTTCACATCGGATCTGAAAAGCTCCCAGCACTTGCCATGTCGAACTGTGATTTAATTGTCGTCGTCAGCCTTTCGGCAAGGCGTTATTACCATGATGACCGCAATAAGTGTTCTCTCAACTAGAAGATAGTACAGTTCAACATCATAATTTTCATCTAACGTACTTAGGTGGAAGAGACTGTAATTCAGCTTTCAATTTAGAAATCTAAGCATGACCCTGCATGAATATGAAAGCTTTACAAAAAAAGGTCTTGAAAGATCAACTTCAAAATGAAAACTTGAAAAGAAACACTCTGGCAAAAAAAAAGATAGCTGCAAGGAAAAAAAAAGAGAGAGAGAAAGAAAAGAGTAGCACCAAACACGGAATCCGCCGCCATGTAAGTTTACTGGGTAAACATTAACCCAAATTGCAACTTCGACTGCTGAGGTGCAGAAGATACGGGGGATCTAAATATATATCCCCTAGTCAACCTTCGCTTCTCACAAGGTGTCTAGTGAAGAAATCATGACAACATCGTCCCGGGCCACAGACAGACCTGAGCAATCTCACTTCTCGGAACTGTAAACACTCGTGCTTCGTTTATGAATGATAGATACATGAAAGTATTATACGCATACCGATATGGTGACCTTTCACAAAAGTTGCACATCAGGTGTTCAAGAGGACCACTGCGTAACATTCATTGTGTATTACGCAAACAACTTCGCATATATTTTACTAACCCGTCACCCTAATGATTTTCTTTTTCTTTTATTAACGCTGCAGTTCTAACAGGATGATCGTTAAGTACGTGGATAAGTGTGATAAAAATATTCTCTTGACAATATGCAAGCTGGCCAGGTACCAGCACTGGCTGCTTATCCTTGGAATGCCACTATGATAGGGAACCCTTTCAAGAACTTATACAAAACGTATGGATGACTTTAAACTCAAAATGCGTTTCTTAATTGTATTATAGACCAAAGTTAATTCACTGTGTCTTCGTCAGCCTTAAATTCGTACCGGGTTATTTCTCTACAAGTGTAAAATACCGATTTTTTTTTACGTTCCAACTCGGTATAATCTCTTTCTGGACATAATTCAGTTTAATTCATGATAAAGAGGATTCCTGATAAACTCTCTCTCTCTCTCTCTCTCTCTCTCTCTCTCTCTCTCTCTCTCTCAAAAATCTATATATAGACTCATAACCTTTCTTGAATAGAATTCCTCGAAAATCATTCATCAGTCATAAATACCGTTCATTTCTGTGATTAAATCTCTCTCTACTGCCTTCAAAACCATTTGTTATTCACAAATACCATTCATATATGTGAATCGACTCTCGCTCACTTTCTCACACACACACACACACACACACACACACACACACACACACACACACACACACACACAAACGAGCGCGCCGCCATTATGGCAATAAGTTTTTGTGCAATGGTCGAACGTTTCTTTTGTCTCTCGGAGATTCTTGAGAGGAAGAGTTTGACAGTTGGCTGAATCCGACGCCAAGGTCGGAATACCCATTAAAATGATGGCAAGTTCTCCATACTCGTTAGATGTACGTACGAACGCAGCTCTTATCAACCCTCTATACATACGCACAAACGGAGCGTACAGGAGGGAATTCCTACAAAGGCGATGATCGTGTGACCCAATGGCCGGCAGCGCCCAGCTAAGGAAAAATCCCAGCATAGATTTCAAAGGTGTAAAGGGGAGCGAGAGGATTAAAGTTGATGCAAGTACACAGAGAGAAATAATGAGCGAGACAGGTGGTGGTGTTATGTCTCTTTTCTATACTTTTCTCTCGACTTAGTTACAAGTTGAATTATAAGAAAAAATAGTGCTTCATTGCGTTTGCGAATAGTGTCTCGCGTGAAATGATTAAATTCTTGTGAAGACTTTTGAGCTCAGTCGTATTAATGTTACACACATAAAAATCCCCAATCAATATCATCCACAGTAAAAAGAAAATATTCTGCTGAAGGCAAACCAACATCGGCAACAATAACAAACCTTTCATCATTACCAGGAGTAACACAGTCAAATCCCTCCGCTGTGATGTGATAATGGATATGGAGTAGATGTACGGTTTTTTTTCTAAGTTTTTTTTTTTTATCTCAATTTTTTTTCCAACAAAAGGAAGCTGGTTTCCTCCCATTGTTCTCTCTCCAATTTGTCAAGGGAGAGGCAACGTGAAGGACGCACGCAGTTTCCAAACTACCCTGAAACTGGCGATAGAATTGTGTGCGGTTTCACCCTTCGTTCTCCTGTACATTTGCTTAGTACTGTACATGATACTTATTTCAGATAAAAGTTCAGTAGATTATAGACTGGTACTTCTCTATGAATTTATTACAGATAACCTGATGCAACGAGTGCTAGTAATTATTCAGTAATTACTGAGAAACTTAATTGGCTAAATCATACTTGAAATCTTTACCTCCCTCTATCTCTCATGTATATATATATATATATATATATATATATATATATATATATATATATATATATATATATATATATTATATATCTGTATATATATTAAGAGAGAGAGAGAGAGAGAGAGAGAGAGAGAGAGAGAGAGAGAGAGAGAGAGAGAGAGAGAGAGAGAGAGAGAGAGATTAAAGATTCCAAGCATGATTTAATTAAATTCCTCAGTGATTACTGAATAACTACTAGCACTGGTTGCATCAGGTTATCTGTAGAAAATTTATATATATATATATATATATATATATATATATAATATATATATATATATGTATGTATATGCATAAATGTACATGTGTATATATATGTATATATACACATACATACATAATCAAACACAAAGGGTGAGAAATAAACTAAGTGAAATCATTATAGAACATAAAGAATAATTTAATGGTGAGAGAAATCCTGGCAAGGCCTCTAGCAACCCAGCTAAGTGGATTCATTTCACTCTCCCCCCTACGACGGTAAACCAGTCGAGACCCAGCTATTAGAAACGTTACGAAATGTTCTCATCTTTATCCCTGATTCTATAACATTATGTAAATTCAAGGTTCTCCTTTATTTTCCCTCCCATACAGAGAGCAACGTAAACTCATTTGACTCCCCTGTCTGACCTTTTCGAGTTCCCCTCCACAATTTTTTGTTCAGTTTGAAATGCTGACTTGACGAATAGTTGTGACATCTTAGGGCAAGCAGTGGCAGCCAAGAGCATTCTTTAAGTTTCGAGGAGATACCAATTACGGCAAGTTTTAAGCGGGAGTGAATGCCTGTTAAACGACGAGCATGAATATGCAATAAGCATAAGTTATTACTGAAACGAAATACATGCATTTAGCGAGTCTACATTAAAGAAATACAGTTACTGAGCAGTCATGATATTCTTTGAATATAAAACAAAGGAGAGAGTGAGGGAGAAAAAAACAAACTTGCCAACAAATAAAATTTTTGGCAGGAAAAAGAATTTTGATTAAAACCTTCAAGAATAATTATAAAATCTTTGAAAGAATAAGCCAATTACACCATCAAAATCCAGGAACAAAAATCGAAAGAGATGGAAAACAAGACATGTACAAAGGAAGTCAAATTTGTATAAAGGCACTGTAGCCTATACATTTCCCTTCTCGAGGTCGTCAAAACAGACAGTCTGTATATAAACCAATTGCAATTGAGTATCTCGCATAAACGTTGCACATACGCTACTCCATACCTCTACGACATGCTGGTTCCTAGCATGTTGGGTACAAGCCTTTTAAAAATAGACTGCCGAGTATGTGTCATAGTTTGTCAAGATTTCAATGACTCTAATAATCATATCTATCTGATGTAGAGTGAGATGCAAAGGAAATGGTTTAGTGATGTGCAAATTAGATTATCCACAGCATGAAATAGTATATTAAGAATTGCCTTCAAAATCATCACTAGTCTGATTATACATAATTTCATATATACCTTGTTTGCATTACCATTTTTTCCAGCGGCAAACAGCAGCTTCAGAATAGGAAATCTCTCACAAAAATATAGGAAATTCAATCATGTTCTTCCCATTTCATCACGAAATGAACGTTAGTTTTTACTGTCTCTTATGGCCTTAGGTCTCTGACGGTCATAACTTCACGAGCAGGTCTCTTTTAATATGGCTTGATTATTTTCCGTGACGTTTAAGACACTGGGCCAAGATGACATAAAAGCACGCAAGATCACTGTCGGTCAGTAACCATAGGTAGTTTTATTGGAAACTTATTTTATGAACATAAAAACATAAGACGTGAAAAAACTACATTAAAATGTGTTAATCCACTTATCTTTATTCCAAACTGAACAAAAGATCGCAACGACACCAAGAGAGCTTCATGTAAATGAGAAAAGAAGGTTTATGGAATAGATTAAGTATTATTTGCAAATGTTCTGTATATCAAAAACGTTTTAACATTGAAAACATTTTTTTTTGTAATTACTGTGCCCATGATTCAGAATTGTGGGTAATAAAGATCAAATCAAATGGAAAAAACTAGTTTCTGTAATGGAAGAGCCTACCAATACCTATGCCCATTTGGCCACGCCCTCACCCGAGGCTTGGCAACTGGGCATACCGTCAAGGACAGGAGGACCTACCACAAAATAATTTGTTGTAGAACGATAAATAAGTGGCCGATCTTGGAGATGGCATTCGTGTGTGTGTGTGTTTGTGTGTGTGTGTGTGTGTGTGTGTGAGAGAGAGAGAGAGAGAGAGAGAGAGAGAGAGAGAGAGATAAAATCTGCCTGTTATACCATAGGCGAAGTACACACAACTTCCATCAGTACAAAGTTTTATTAAGTGTCAATTTTGCACATAACCTTCTTATGGCACGGAAACCACTGGGACGTTGTAAATTAACAATAAGATCAACTGGACAATGAATAGCAGTCTGTGTCACGCCAACAAACCATTGTCTCCCTTACAATTAGCAGGCACGTTGCAGTGTCAGCCAGAAAACTGTCAGTCAATCACCAAAAACACGCAGGATTTCTAAGAACATGCCCATCGCCCAGTGATTCATCCCACATGCGTAAGATCAAATGTGACGTCATTAAATCGTAAGAGAAGAGGTATGGTTCATGCCAACATCTCAGTTGGACACGTAAACTTAAGCAAAGGATGATGTAGCCAACTCTAAAGTTTTATATTCTTAGCCTTTCATGCGCATTTCAACCTTCAATATTTCTCACAAATATATATATATATATATATATATATATATATATATATATATATATATATATATATATATATATATATATATACACACATATATGTATAAATATAGATATACCCACACCCCGACACATACACATATATATTTATACGTGTGTGTATCATATAATGTATGTATGTATGTATGTAATCAAATCGTATACACACCCACAAAGAGACACTACAACGACGTTGGGCTCCAACTATAAGATTGATGATCTAGCTCTTGGTCTGTTGGATGCGCAAAGTCCTGAGGTCCACACAAGACGTCCCAGTCCCTTCCACGCCTCGCCCGTGCTGGCTTAAGGTAGCTTAATCTAAAGCAGGACCCATTGCGACCTAAACAAAGCAACCCACTTCCTAATACCAGGTTAACAAAACGACCGAATACTCAGTCCCGCGCATTTGCTACCATAGTTTATTGGATAACTTTGGGTTTCTGAATGTTTATTTTCCACTCCCCATCATCTGGACATTTTTAAAGGAAGAAACTTATATACGAGGCTTCTTGTTATGCACTGAGAAATAGTCCCCCATAATTATGAACAGCATTCATATGCTTAATTTCTTCTAGCCAGTTTTGGCGCATGAGCAAAATAAAATGATCTTAGCGAGAATATATTATTATTGGCAAAGTAATAAGATGCGTAGATATCTAAAGCTATTCGGTGTACCCTCCTTTTAACACTGTTTCCACCACGATGAAAATTAATTTTTTTTTTTTTTTTCATACCCCATGGGGGTTTAATAGTGTTTCAGCGGAAAATCTTTCGCGAACTTTACTTTACATAATCGAAACAGAAAGGACTGTGCATTCGTACTAAGGAAAATGCAATAAAAAAAGACCCCAACTCATTACGTGAATTAATGCCTCTATATAAAAAGTGCATAAAAGATGCTAATAAAGTCTTTGCAAATCTCTTGCTTAATCAATGGAATGCAACTTTCGTGACATTTATTCCCCATTCTGGAATTTAATTTCAAGTGAGTCAGATGTGCTAGTTTATCAGGAACTCTTGGGTAAAATTGGTTTTTTGGCTTGGTTTTAATTTCCCTGTAGGAGAAAATCCACATAATATTTGTTGGTGTTTACCATTCCTTTCTCTTACTCCACTGTATTTCGGAGAATACATAGAACAAGTATCGCCCATCCCAGAAATAACTTCGGGAGTGTAATAGTTCAGTTCATAAAACTTGAAACCTACCTTGATGAATGACACTTTCTTCCTATAAATGGGAGAAACGGGAGTTGTAGGAGAGCTAGGCGGCGCGGGTATGGGTGAACCAGCAGACTCTATAGGATCCACAGACCTCGTTACGCTGAACCTCGAACCAGCAATTTCCAAAATCATATTTTGATTCTCTTGGTATACCTCTTTTCTTTCTCCTTCTCCAGTTAGAGGTCTTCGAATACTTCCGTTCTCCTCCTCCTCCTCCTCCTCCTCCTCCTCCTCTTCTTCCTCCTCCTCCATCCTGAGTAATTCGAGCTGGAGCACTGGAGGCTTCATTTTCTTTTAGTACTCTTACGTTCCAAGAGTAACTTTTATCCTAGCCATATGTTTTCGCTTGAAAACGACTTCACTTTTTTTGCTGTTCTTACTGATTGTATGAATGCTGTGCGAATGATCAATAACTTAAGTTGTAAATGAATTAAAGAACTCAAATTCTACTTGTAGTTAACAAACTTTTGTCTGACTTTCACCAGTTGACTGCATGCTTCCACCATCTCTACGACAGCTTTTTCTAGGCTCCAGTGTCTCATCCACTTTGCCCCTAACGCAAGTAAATGTGAGAACACAATGAAACAAGGTCTGGTTACATAACATCAAACGAGAAATGATAAAGCTGCCAGGAACAGTCGAGTAAGCGTCTTAATCACAACGGCTAAGGAGAATAGTAAAAAATGGTCAATAATTTGGCTCCTGCGTGAAATGTGAATGTAGATAAGGTCTAGTTCAAAAGATTCCACATCACAACCACACCTACAGGATCCTTGCGGCTGTGCGTTACGCAGACGCGGCGATTCAGATGCTTGTAGAAAGTACAATTGCGAAAGGGCACAGTTATCACGACGACGTTCAGCGCATCGTGTTGCTCTTCAACACCTCAAACAAAAAATCGAATTTCATATGATATTTCTATTGCAAAAATGTCACACGAGTCGTCGGTTACGTGCAGCGATTGGGAAATTCTCCCCTGATCAACTATATTATTAACCCTGATCTCCACTGCCTAAAAGTCATGCACATTCACTATCAAAACGACTACAGCGTAACGAGAGCTATTCTCTCATATACCAGAAAAGCCGCCGACTTATCAGTGACATACTTTTATCGCTGAAGATAAACTTCTTAATCTGAAGGTCTTTTACCAAATTTCTTGATAAAGTCTGGTGAGGCTGCACAGAACTGGAGTATTTAGCTTTGATTAACCGATTAAAGTTCTTGTTTAATTTATCAGTGGCCTTCATAATTTAAAAACTCAGATACACCCTTTGCTATATCAGATATTAAAGATACGTCAAATAGTGGAATGCAACGGATCAAGACAGTGATAATTGAAAATTCTATTAATAACACTGAAAAATAACAGCATAGGACAAACTGCAATAAGGCCAATGTTTAGACAATAGACTACACAAACTCACTCTCTCTCTCTCTCTCTCTCTCTCTCTCTCTCTCTCTCTCTCTCTCTCTCTCTCTCTCTATAAATATATATATATATATATATATATATATATATATATATATATATATATATATATATATATATATATATATATATATATATATATATATATATAAAAGATGCAATCAGACAACGTGGGCTCCGTGGCTAAGTGGTGCTACTCTCAACTAACGTTGCCAGGTCTACAGATCAATTCTGGTTACCCCAAAGGGATAACTGGCGTAAGTTTATTCATGTAATATAAATATATATATATATATATATATATATATATATATATATATATATATATACATTATATATATATATATATACATATATATATATATATATATATATATATATATATATATATATATATATATATATATATATATATATATATATATATATATATATATATGTATTAATTTAAGTATATATGAGCGCTGTGTGCGCGTCATAACTGCTGAGCTGTAAGGTTAAAAATAAAATATACGTAGGTTCCTCGCGTGTTTGAAACACGAGTTCGAATAAATATCATGAGCATGATATTTGAGTCATTTGTGCATTTACGGTAAATATACAGTAATCATATTAACGTGTTCACTGGACTGTTAGTCTTGCGATCAAGTGAGTCACGCAACCCTGGAGGGGGTGACTTTTTCTGATCTATATAGAAATTATTGACTGAACTCCAGTGAAATTATACAAGATAAACTGAAAAGAAAATTATACCTGTCCCATCTCAGAGTGTCTCAGTTAATAATGTTAAACTCGTTTAATTAATAGAAACTTTTAACATACTTTCAATAAGAAAAACTCACAAACAATGAACGAAACTTTTGTAATTGAAAGCAAAGAGTAGGAAATGTAGATTGACAACAATATACATTACATTACGGTGCCATAAATTTAAGTGATGGGTAAACGGTGCAATTGTTAACCGTATTGAAATATAAGTAATGGATGAAGAAAGTTTGCTTGTGCCTGGACATAAGGAGTACATAAAATTATGTTCACTGAAATTTTAAAAGATTTAGGCGCTCAACTATTTTCAGTGATGGTTGCAAAACTTTTACGCTTTCCGGGTTTGACCTAGGGGTGTCCACTCTCGATACTAAATTTCTAATGTTCATAAAACAAATTTTACCGCCACATGATCAGTCTTGGAAGCAGCAATGGTCATTAAAACATCGTCGTAGTTGTGGTTGAAATCACTAACCCCAACCCAGCCCCTTTGTCTACCTAGCTTGCAATTTCTATTACACAACTTACTTGCTAAAATGACATCGGATTTAAAGATTTAATCAGCTAAAAGACCCCGTATTTAGGAAGTAAACTGTACAGAATAACATATATATGTATATATATATATATATTAGATACATATATATGAGCATATATACATATATATATAAACTTTGTATATATTTGTATATACAAGTCTACGCCAGAAACGACAGCCCAACAATAAAAAAGTAAGGATTATTTCATTTCCGGTCACACTGCATTATCCCTTTTTATTATAGTTAAAAAGAGAGTGGACGTGCATACCTGTCCAAACCTGGTTCGGCCTCCTGAGCAAAAGTTGGACTTAATGAGATTCTCTCAAGTAATAATAAGTCCAGCTCTTGAAAAGGGCACTTGGAATGATTTGGGAACTACACGGGAATGCAGAGAATCTTTCCTTGTACATTCGTTGAACGAATGAACTACCCAGATGTTACCAGAAGAGTTTTCTGTTCTAATCAAATACAAATGACACTTAAGGCGGAGAAAAAATAGTCACACGTTATGAAGAAAATATTTTTCCCCTGGCTGAAATATTTAAAGGCCAACAAAATAAATCATGTAGGCATTAATGCACCTAGTGTGAAAGACGTATCATAACAAACAGAAAACAATGGCCCTCAATGCAGTACAGCCGGTGTTCTGGTAATTGCATCCACGCTGTCCTTTTATTATTAAGAAGTAACAAAATTTTATCCTTGACTATAATTTCTTACGAAATTTATTCTTGAACAAAATATTTTTTTACGAACTTTACCCTTGAATATTAATGTTTTCTTAAGGACTTCGGACACTTTTCTTTTACAACATAAGACCAGTTTTGCTTGATAATATAGTTGGTTAACTTCTTTCTCACGTATATAGAACAAAAGTAAGGTATCAAAATTACAATTTTAAATGTTACCGTCTTACAAAGATTTTTCCGCGCATTTCCCTGTTCTCGATTTCCGACGGGGGGAAACAAAACAACGGTAAATACACTGAAAAGTTCATCCAGTTCAACTGTATAAATGTACACGGACTGGCGAGGCGAGAACAAACACAATGCAACCTACATACAATTTAACGTTCAGTTTCTGGTAACCGAGCTTAGTGGGTAGAAAACGCATCAATATATTCAAAGTACATACGGCAGTCACTGAATTCCATAAGCAATTCTATTCAGCCAGATCAAAACAATTTTTATTTGTTAAAAGATGAAAAGACACAAATTCGTTTTGGGCTATGCAAAAACAGAAGTGCATTAAGAGAGAAAATACAAAAACAGAACTAGAAAATTGTATCTAAAACTTCACAAAACCCATAGATGACTACTTTGTAGAAGATGAGAACATAATTTGCAGTCATAATAATCAAGTAGAACTCATTTGTGTCTTTTACTCCCGACTTTGAGCACGGATTAACCTCCCTATCTTAAGAACACTTTCTAAATGAGCATACACAGAAGTTTATGACAGAGAAAGCACATGACCATCTCCTATGTAAACAAGAGAATTTGCTAGGTGTCATTCCACAAAAATTCCTAGCAAGGTTAACAATGTCTAGCCAGTCCAACAGAAACAAGAATATCGAGCCACAAGTTGGACAATGAACATCATCAATTTGGGCCTATAAAATACTGTTGATAATAAGAAGCTTGCTTTGTCTGTCTGGGCATGAGAACTATTCTTGAAAAATAAATAAATACTTAAGATGTGACAACATAAATGCGAGTTCATTCCAGGAATGAAACCATCGTACTTTCCATTCAAAGTGGGTATTATTTGAATACATGCTACACATACACACAGTCAATGTACGCACGAGAATTTCATGTTAAGGGAATTTCCTCTAAAATTACACGAACCAGATTTCTCGAGGCATTTCAAGACATGGAAGCCGAAACAGATGGCAGGGAAAAAAATATTTCCTTTCCATATCACAAAAGTCAGTGTAGTTCGAACGCACTCGATTGCTCAACCAATTACAGTATATGTCGCTTCGTTTTGCGTGTCAGTCTAGCGTAGCGGACTTCAGCAGACTCTCGCTATATTCGACGAACCAAATAAACACGGTATTTTAGCTTAAGCGGCGATTAACGTTGTTATTTTGATGCCACAGCGTGTCCTATCGATTAATCAGTTGGTTATCAATCAGTGAAAATGCTCAAACGCGTTCGTAATTAAATATATATATATATATATATGCTTGTGTGTGTCCGTGCTTATGTCTTTGTGTGAATGTATGTATAAAAATCACGGTGTGATAAAAATTTCATATATATATATACATGTCTTTGTGTGACACAAAACACACATTATATATATACAGTAGGTGTGTGTGTGTGTATGAGTGTAGTTATATAAATGTACGCATTTATATATGCATATATTCATACATATGTATACATATGTATATATACTCTTAGAACAGCTGAACATTCAGGAAAGTCTTTGTTCAAGGATTACTAGTGTGAATAGCGCACTATACAAAAGGGGACAACGTGCTGATAATGCAAGCTCCCTTAGTAGATGAAGAACCAACTTGAAACCAAGGAAAAGAAAAAACCCTTTGGGGATACCAGCAAGAAGCTCATGCTCGTAGGTAGTGGGCTTAAATTACCTTTTTCTATTGTTTGCAGGCCTTCCGAAAATGAGTAATAATTAGAAAAGGAGTAGTCACTGTTTCTCAATGCAAGAACCAAAAACCATTCAAGAGAATTATGTGTTGTGCAAGTGTAAAACCATTAAGTATAATATTATTAATATCTCGGGGTTAATATTAATATCCGAATGGAACGGAGAGACAGGAAAAACTTGAAATGACTCTCGATGGAAAATGTGATGATTCCAAAAGTGACAGAAAAAATCATCCTAATAATGCACATCAAAAATATAATTTCTCCTCTAGAACTTATGGTAATACTTCATAAACCCCGAGGTGAAAAACCGATAGAAATAATAAATTAATTCACCCAGTGAGAGGTATTTTTATTTTTTAAAAACACCATAAACACATTTTTCCGCACTTTAAATCCTCTAGCAATCAAAACGCCCTATTTCATTTTGTAAATGCATTAAATAAAGCTTTTCCTCGAAGTAATAACCGCTAGCGCTCTCCCTCTCCACCACAAGATACACCCCACCTTGGATTGGGCTTCAGTCATTTTTTTCGAGTTACCGTATGTTCAATAGGACTCCAGTTTCAAGATCGTCAGGAGACAATGCTCCGGTAATTAAAACTGATATATAAAGACCTACACAAGGCTGCAACGTAAAGTAGCAGTTCTTTTTGTATTATAAAATAGATGACTCTCTCTCTCTCTCTCTCTCTCTCTCTCTCTCTCTCTCTCTCTCTCTCACACACTCTCACACAGGTGTGTGTGTGTGGTACATTATATATATATATATATATATATATATATATATATATATATATATATATATATATATATATATATATATATATATATATATATATATATATATATATATATATATATGTATATATATATGTATATATATTATATATACATACATACAAACATGTATACATATATATATATATATTTAAATATATATATATATATATATATATATATATATATATATATATATATATATATATATATATATATATATATATATATAATGTGTTAATGAAGAGACAAGACCAAGTGGGACCGTCAGCATAATGGGTGTTTCTATCCCAGAAGAGAAAAAAAAAAGAGAACGGAAAAAAAAAAGCAGTAGGCCTGAACCCCGGAGCGACTAACAGATTCTCTCTCTCTAAATATATATATATATATATATATATATATATATATATATATATATATATATATATATATATACATATGAGTCTGTATGTAAATGTGTGTGAAGAGCCAAGACCAATGGGACTGTTGACATAACGGGCGTTTCTAGCCCGGGAGAGAAAAATAAGAAAAATGGATAAAAAAATAATAGTAAAGCTTTACCCCCGGACGGGGGTATGTATACCTGTACATGCATACATATATCCATACATATATATACGTATATATACACATATGTGTTTATATATTTATACCTAAACAAAACATAAATTGTGCATGTGTACATAGACACACACAAGCTGTCTGTACTAATTATTCTAATTTCAACATTAATAGACTTGGCATATTTGAAATATATCGGTACCAAAACTGTCGGGAGTATAATGCATCTTAGATCACTAAGAGGAACTTCATAGTTTTGCAATCTATAATGTTTATACTTGCAGAACTTCTTGCAGGATAATAAGTAAGTTTATACCAACAGAAATGTAAGAAAAAACATTTATCAAATACCTACTGAAAAGTCAGTAAACTAATATAACCTTTCATTTACCCGAATTCTGAAAAAGTCTTCCTGACGTTTACCTCAAATATGCAACCACACTCGGGTTTACTTTTTAAATGCTCTGGATCTTAGCATTCACAATACTAAGGGTCCTTTTATTGAGCACCATTAACTGTACTTTTATAAGACAAACAAAAACCACTGTAAAAAACCAGTGCTATTAAATAAGGACGGGCGTGGTTGGAAAATGCCCAACATGAACAGAGCTCAAAGTCTGAGCTATCACATACCACGGCACGGAGATGATGAAGGGGCAACATCTGTAGATATTGAAGGGCTTGGGAGGGTTTGCCATGGGCATGGGGAGGGGGGGGAGGTGGCTGCTGTAGTGGGTGGTGAATGTGGTTGTTGTTGTTGTTCTTACTACTTTTACTTTTCTTGTTCTTGTCTTTTTTATCATCACTGCTGTTTCTGTTGTGGCTCCGTCTGCCACTGGCATGGTCATTATTGACACTGCAGCTGCGACTCCTGCTAGTTGTAGTGTTAGTACCCCTAAGCGTATTTTCATTGCTGCTGGTAGGCTGGAAAGCATTGAAAGGTCCTCGCATGTAGGCCGGGTTGAAAAACAGCTCCAGATTTCGGCGCATTTTGCCGTTTAGTGGTTCAACGTCACTGTTGGTGTCCACTAATTTTTCAATTAATTCCTTTGGCAAATTTTCTGTGAATATCACTGTTTGAGTACTTGCATAATCTTCACAAATAAAAATGTCATGGTAAAACCTGTTCATTTAAATAAGCATTCACTTTCTTCATATCTATCATGTGTAAAGACTATCTTCCACTACATGTAAGATATTCAGAAGCTGTGATATAAAAGTTGTACTTGAAGAACTTTCGAAGGAAAGAAAATCCTTTATGACATCTTCAACAAATATCATGACTTGACCTGTGGAAGAATCCTCTGTTACGACGCAACTGGAAGCCACTGGATCTACACACTACATTCATGAGCTGGACTCTTCCTTACCTGTCGTCATGTTCTCGCTACAAAATGCATTAAACTCTTAAATAATACTAAAAGAGTTGCATCTCATAAGGAACACTGATTTTCAGGTCAAAACTGGCGTATCCATGAATACCTCCATGGAAAAAAGGTGTAATCATCACTTCTTCAGTATATTTTCGAAAACCACAAAAATAGCAAGATTTTTACAACACTATATCATTGTCAAGCCATTTGGAGTAAACTTGTGTAACGTTGCACTTGAAAATTCGTTAATATGAAATATGTGTTCATGTTATTAGCTCGAAAATGTACAAAAGGAGTGAACACTTCATTAACAAATCACAACACTATCTAGCTGCCACTCCTACGTAAAGTTCTTCCCCATTTCTCTTGAAGCTGCGAACCCAAACGAGTCATCTAGGACATCCCCTGCCGTGGCACTGAAGCCTGCTCCAGTAGCGATGTCCGACAGTCAAATGAGCTGCTACAGAGAGGTCCTGAGCTGTGGAGGCTCTCCCATCTCATACTCCCTTTACCGTTCCCGGAAAGGTCATTCGACGGCACTGGTCCCTTTTTTTCCTCGCCTGGTTTTTTTCTGGATCACAAACGCACTTCCTAGGATTACCCAGAAATGACGTTTGTCCACCACGTAGCTGTTTTTGCCTGGAAATCTCGTAGTCGTTGACCACACCTATTTGTCTTAGTATCGTCTATCACACTACTGGTTCTCGTCAACATTGCGAAAAGCTGCAGATGGAATCACTTCCTCGTGCGCAATGCTAGCACCGGTTGGCGGTCCTCCCAAAGCATCTTACGAAACTCCACTAAAGATCAAGCAGGAATGGGCGACTCTTTCTTTACTACAACCAGTCTTAAGAGAATTGTAAGACCAAAAAAATAGACACGGCAAAACCCGTTTTGTGTGTGCATCGTGCCAAAAAGAATGAGGGACTTAAAACGTAATAGTACCTCGGCGAAAGTAGTGCAGCATCACTTATCTGACATTTACTTATTGGTCTCAGACTTATTACCTGCTTCATCAAACAACTTCTTTATTCTTTGGCGTTGTTTTACCATACTTATTTTCTCTGTCGTTTCCCATTCGGGTTTCTATAACTCCTAAGATCTTATCACAAAAAATTACATGTGTCTTAACCTTAATAAGCGGAAATGTGTATAAACTATTTCACATTTAATCGTCGTGCCCTCTGTGAGTTAATAGTTATGATAGTATCTGATGACATTTAAAATATTAGAGCACAGTGACACTTTTCTACCACATAATTTTGGGATAAGATAATTTTCGACCCATTCAAGTTCCAGGAATTTTCTCTCTCCGAAATATTAATCTCGCATTACCTTTAAATTCTCTCTCTCTCTCTCTCTGTTTGAAATGAGTATGAAAACTTACATATCCTGTTCACAAGCTATTATCAACAACCCTTTTGTCATTTTTTCTCCTCGCCCAAAAAATGAAATCATAATAAAAAGTAGAAACAAGAAATGTTCTTTCAATAACATTATAAGGTCGGAGAATCATTATATTGGCACTCTCAAACTGGAATAAAGGTAAAGAATAAATAAAAAAATGAACTTCTACCTTTAAACAGCCACAATAAAAAAAATGGACAATGACAGCCAAAACTGCAACTTTCTGTAACAGTTCACTATGGACCTCCTATTAGGACTAAAAAAAAAAAAAAAAAAAAAAAAAAAAAAAGGACAAAATTGACGCAAATAAACAGACCAGATTCTTCCTCTCTCAGGGCTTGTTAGTGAGACTGCTTATGAAGACCATAGCTTCAAGAGTATGCAAAAGCATTAAAATATTACGTAATTCCTTGGATTCCTATGACTGTTAAAATTGCTTATTGTCATATTAATCCTGATTCAATAGTTTTGTTTGTTGTTGTATTTCCGTTTTCACTGATATGTGAAAAACTTCAATAATTTGAACAAATAACCAATGACGTGAGTATCCTCACTAGGTAACTCTATCTGTGAGAGAGAGAGAGAGAGAGAGAGAGAGAGAGAGAGAGAGAGAGAGAGAGAGAGAGAGAGAGAGAGAGATGCGTACACACTGCGTACCTCTAGTAGTTAAAAATCGTACAATATCGGTAATCCACAGAAGGGATTCACAGTGCACGTACAAATTCAGTATGCAACAATTGTTTCAGACAGTAGTTAAAGAGCAACAAACTCAGTCAGTACTTGAACTAAATGATCACTAAAGAAAAAACCTCAATGGAAAATAAATTGCACATGTACTTTTTTAAGAAAAATTACAGACCTTAATAATAGCTCTTACGAGTTATATTTTGTGACAGTTTGCTGGAATTAGTAAAAAATATAGAAAGAAATAAAAACAAAACCAAGAACATAATTTTTTTTTTATTGAATCAGCTATTTCACCTAACGGACAATTATAACAGGGTTCAGAAGGGTAAAATTAATAGTTTCAGAAGTTCTTGGCCATACCCAATATTACGTTAGAGGAAAGAAATAATTTCGGTGAAAAAACGTTCGGGTAACAGGAGCTTATGTATACAAACACTCAAAGAAAAACACAAACATTATATATACATATATATATATATATATATATATATATATATATATATATATATATATATACATATACTATACATATATATATATATATATATATATATATATATATATATATATATATATATATATATATATATATATAGTTATACAATGAGAGAGAGAGAGAGAGAGAGAGAGAGAGAGAGAGAGAGAGAGAGAGAGAGAGAGAGAGAGAGAGAGAGAGAGACTCAATGTCACGATGTAAAATATAAAGTTTATCTCCATTAAGAGCGGTTGAAAGCGGCTGTATGTGGAGTTTAGAGGGTTATTAAATATGAATCACACAAAAAAAAAGTTATTTTCATAGGCAAACAGGAAGGTTAATGAAGAGTTTTATTTGCACTTTGCACTCCGGACTGAGAGCATCGAAATTTATTCGATGAATCAACACTGTCATTATTTAACTTGTCAAACAAAAGGCAGTGCATACTTTGTGAATCTGCAATCTATTAACTTTGACTATTTTAACAGAACTTCCCGAGTACATGCATGGTCCACTGATTTATAACTGGCACCCTCCCTTCAGAAAATATCATGTACAGGTTTATAGGAGGATGGATACGGACGTCAAAAAGAAAGTGACAAAGAAAAAGCAAGTATAAAGTAAAATATGCGCCGAACTTGCTTCGGCGCAATCGAGTTTTCTGTACAGCGTACAATGCTGAATGAAACTCTCAGCCACGGCCCGGTGGTGGTCAATGTTGTTGGCACCTATAGCGGTGCCAGACGAACGATCATGCTAACTTTAACCGTAAATAAAATAAAAACTACGGAGGCTAGAGGGCTGCAATTTGATATGTTTGATGATTGGAGGGTAGATGATCAACATACCAATTTGCAGCCCTCTAGCCTCAGCAGTTTTTAAGATCTGAGAGCGGACAGAAAAAGTGCAGACAGACAGACAAATAACCATCTCAATAGTTTTCTTTTACAGAAGACTAAAAATAGAGACAAAAGGTGAATTAAAAACTTTAGGGAAGAAAATGCAGTGAGAGGTTACTGAATGAACACGCCTCAAAATAAAAGATGCAATTGGGGACTGCTGTCTGAAGAGAATGCAGTTCTGGGTCGCTGGACTGAATATTTTGAAGATTTGTTGAAAGTTGAAGAGAGGCAAAGGTGAATGATAAAAGGATGTTGCGGTCAGTTAAAGCTATAAAATGCTTGTGGAAGTGATCGATGACATAAGGAGAGCAATCAAAAGATTCAAGAAAGGAGATACACGACGAGTTGTTGGAATTACACTCGAGATGCTATCCTGGTGATAGCATTATTGAGTGGCTGAATAGCTTTGTTGGTCTTACTGGACGAAGGAAAGGTTCTGCTGGAATGCAAGAGCAGAATCTTTGTGTAAGAGTGAAGGTAACAAAGGCAACTGTAAAAATAACAGGGACATAACGTTACTGCCAGACGTACGACGATTTTAACTGAAAAAGTAAGACAGATGGCAAGAAAGACTGATAGAGGAAGAACAGCGTGGGTTAAGACAAGGTGTGTGGCTCTTGTCTCCGTTATGTAACATTTGTGTGAAAAGTTTGAAAGGACAATAAAGTTAAAAGCTTTATGATGCATGCATCACTCTAGAAAACTCTTGATAAAATCGATATAAAGGTAGCACGGACAGTGATGAAGATGTTCGGTAAAGAAAATAGGTGAAGAGGGCTCAAAAGTTGCTTGACGGCAAAGCCAGAGGCAGACTGTGCAAAAAGCTGACTTTTTTTTTTTTTTTTTGGTGTATATAAAGGTATTTCTAAGAGTGCGTCCACACTGCAGTAAAACTCGTCATAAACACGTGGTAACTTATCGCACACACATCACAAGCAGGTTGTATGCAAGTCAACGACTTACTGGTAAGACTAAGCAGTACTTCATCCGATTATCTAGCCCTGACCTAAAATTCCTTCTCTACGTAAGGGTATCTGACTTGTTTTCAACCCGTGTGTGATTTTAAAGGAGATAAGTTTCCGACGTGTGCTTATGGCATATTTTGCTTTAGTGTGGATGAACCCAAAGTCACAAGTGTCTTTAGTCACCACGGTTGAGGAAAGAAATTAACAATAGGCAAGAGTTCAAAGTTCGGGTACAAAAATTGTTATGAAGGGTGTGAAATGGCTGATGCTTGCAGATAAATATATTACTGATTCTGGATAGTGAAAATAAACTTCCGAAATTAGGAAAAGGCTTTGTAAAGGCTTAACGAGACGAAAGTTAAAGATTACGAAAGTAAAGGGAAACAAGGAAAATGGAATCCTCATTATCGATACGGGTGTTTGGAAGTAAATATAATGGATAGGTAAAATGAACGAAAAGGCGAATCACAAAATAAGTGAAGCAAGGAAGGTAGTAAGGTTGAGTTTGCGAAGTAAAAACATTAGTAGTAGTGTTTTGTAACGTCAGATTGGTGGTATAAAGATTGAATAATTCTGAAGTATCAGGAGTAAAGAGGCGGAGAAAAGCTTGGAAAGGCCGTTTGAATGGCATGAAACCGGTGCTGTATTGGAAAAGAAGGCCTACAATATCCAAAGAACCTCCTGCGTGCATGCACGATAGAGGTGAATGGCGCAGTTTTTACATGATGGTTCGACATGCTGTTGATGAGCTTTCTGTGAAGGTGTATAAAGCAGCAGATGCTGAAGTTTTCTTCACGGAAGGTTCATCAACAGCTCAGTTTAAGTATGATCCAGGCAGTGCCAGTTGCGTTTTATTTTTCTTTACCATCAACCTCTGTTAGGGCAAATGCTCACTCAACGAGCACTGTTATGCAGTAAAGCTCCAAAACAGATTTACTCTGAAATATTTGCAAAATGATTGCAATCTGGATGTGTATACGCAAAAGTGACAACCTTAAGATTCTGGACATGATGCACGAAGGAAAATTGTCCCAAAGTCTGAGGTGATTCGAGTCTTCCAGTTCAAAGCGGCAGAGCACCTGTGCTGCATCGAAGGCTTGTGCTCACATTAAGTCCCCGAAGAAACGGCAAGGTCGTCTAGAGATAACCTTGTTCTTTCAAACAGGTATTTTATTTAGGTACTGTATGTTCATGGGTTCACAAACACCAGCACACATACACGTACAAACATACGTAAAATAGAGAGAAGACGGGTTACTGCATGTACCTACTCGAGTAACGCACTTCAAATGTTATGCATGGAATGGTAGAACAGAATAGAATAGAATATAGAATTTAGGCCAGACGCCACGCGTTGCATGGAATGAGAATTCCGTTTAAGTTAAGCTGCAAAAATCACTCCTCGCCGAAGTAAAGCGAGTTAATGAAAAACCTACCTCCCACAAAATGGGAACTAGATAAGAAAAATGTTCCAAGGGTCAAATGGACGTGCTTCGCTAACTGGAAATAAGGAAAGAAAAAGAGACCGACAGACATAGAACCCACAAAAGGTTGGCAACGCCAGGACGAGAGAAGCAGAGACAGAGAATCATTTAATAATTCTGTTAAAAACAGGAAGTTTCTTTGCAATATGGGAAACGATTGCGAGGATGCTAAAGTTGACGTACACAGTAAATCTTACCCCCCCAAAATAATACATGGGCGTCATTTATTATCAGTTATAATAAGAGCTGATAAATAAGTCACTCTAAGAGAGGAAATAATACTACAGTAATTGAATCGTTTTTCAAACTGGCGCTGCAGCGCCACTAGTCATCGACTCCGTAATTATATAAAGGTACAGGTATTAGACTATGAGTGTTCCTGAATTTACAGATAAAATAAAGTACTAGAAATTTAACCTATTTCAATATAGTTATAAGTACTGACGTTCTCGTAAACATACCCAAAAGGAAGTCCTTCTAAGCATTAATAAAAATAAAAAAGCAACAACCAACCGAACCGAAATCTACACTCATTCAGGAGTTACATAAGCGTTACGCCTTGAGCAAAGCAACTGAGTTGTGACACGAAGTATCCTAATTACCCGCAAAAAACAATAGGAGGAGGATAAGGTCCACGTCAGATCAAGGTGGCTATGCCGGCAGTGGTCCTCTTTGCTCGAACCATCGCTCGGCCTTCGCGGTCAAGTGCTAAGACTAGACAATGACATATGGCATATGGGTAATGGTAACGGTTACAGGTTTCTGCGGAAGCTATTTCTACTGTAGGCATTAAAGTGTCGGATTCCTGCCGCTGTATTCATTCATACAGGGGCATAGTATATGTTAACACAAATACATTGCAGCATTATGCATACATACACATACATTCATTAAATATATATATACTGTGTATGTATGTATGTATATATATATATATATATATATATATATATATATATATATATATATATATATATATATATATATATATATATATATATATATATATATATAATCAGTTCTATTCATTATGAAAATATAAGAACTGCAGTCTCTTCAAGTACTATACTTATACCGAAATATCAGTAGTGCTGTACCACAAGTAGGCAAATTTTCGAAAACGGACAACAGTATGTTAAGGGTTTATTTATATCGGTTTATTCACAGATTAAATTCTGATCCAGTAAGGGTTTCGACAGTTCAGCGTGGAAATCTTTGTTTATGGCCTTAGATTTTTCCGGGAGTTTGTTACTCTGCCACCAACCAATCAGCCTACGATTTAACTTACTAGAGCACAGTGGCGATTCTCCCATAACCAGGCGACCAACGAATAGTGATAATTAATTCTCAGCTGATTTTGATGTTCCCTCGAGAAGACAGGGTACACTGACCGGGAGGTGCATGGTGGTGTTTCTTAAACATTTAGCGCCGGCAGTTATTGAAGATGAAGTCTCTAAAGTGAAAAATATGCTACGCAGTAAAAAGCAATGGAACCCTTCGAGCTATCCACATTTTACTCCTAAAATGAAGATGCTACGATCACGTGATACCCATGAACTGGTACCCTGAACAACGCACTCTACCTCTAACAAAAAGCAAATAAACACTTCTGCGGCTTTTTTTTTTTTTTTTTTTTACAGTGGGAAGCAGTTTTTTATCATCATTATAAATGGCTATTACCTAACCAGCAAAGGACAGAGATCTGCAGGGATAGTTTTCTGGGGTGGGTCAAAATGAATCTTCTTCACAAGACTCGTCTTCAGCAAACCAGTTCTGATTCCTTTGCGCAGTCTTACAGAATGCCGCGGTTTGTCAAGGAAAAAAATCTGAAGGGAGAATGATATGTCTGGAATCAAGGGAGCAAGAAATTATCTGTCCGTCGAATGCGCACAGTGAATGTGCAATAAAGTCTGTCACACTCACAAAAACGTTTTAATTTCAGATAAATTACAATGATGATGGTTCACCGAACAATTAACGTACATTCGACAACTCATGAGACCGCGTTAACAAGTCATGGTACCGAGTATCATGGATAGCTGCTCCCTTTCATCATCGCTGCATCGTGGGACATCGAATGAGGTCCAAGGAAGTCATTACGAAGAAACACAAAATTCTTAGCGAGGAGAAAACGGTTTTGATAAAGAAAACACGAGTCACCGTCGGTTTAATGCGTCTTCATTCTTGCATTAAACTGCGAAGTTGACGGAGGACTGATTTTAGAGCAATGGCATTCAGTACGGCCAGCGGGTATTTTGCAAATGCCAAGGATAAGTTCTCCTCCGAGGGACGAAGTGTCTACTTAACAGGTTGGCAAGCCTGTCTTCGATCGGCTAATAGGCGTGGTAGGGTCCGCCTCCGAGATGGGCGTGGTTCTATAGTACTTCGACCTAAAGGCGAACTTTGCTTGACTGGAGGCTGCAAGGGCGATAGATTCGGTCAGATTAGCCAGGTTCAGAGTAAACCAGAGAAGCAAAGGTGTGCATCTAAAAAGTGACGCAAATACGATTTTCTTTTCTTTTCATATACTGTCTCTAGGACAATGGCAGAAAGATAATAGGATGCCATGTGTCACAGTTATTTGTTATATTCTATCATCTTTTTCTTCTTTTTACATATGACGATAAACTGTTTGATTAGTCTCAGTGCTTCCGAAATCTTAAAGAAAAAGAATGAAATCATGTCCATGAAAATAGTCACATAAGCCCCGGATAGAAGCGGAAAATTATATATCCACGAAATTTACAGTCGTCTTTTTGGAGATACCGTTATTTTTCGTCTCCAAGATCACTCAAATTTTATGCAGGAGTAGGCAAGATTGATCATTATAACAAAAAGTGGATGACTTTGGTGCAGAGTTCCTTGTATTAGAACGGTTTGGCAAGGTCTTCGACCGTCGCCTATACTAAAAACCAATTATATGCCGATACAGAAAGGCACGTGAAAGTTTTTTGTTTTTTTTGGGGGGGGAGGGGCCACTGTATAAATTTGATGATTCAATTTGGACAGAGAATGTAAAGAAAAATACTTTTCACTTCAATTCAGAGATTCCACAGGCCATACCAGACTCAACAAAGAACAATTTATAAATTCTATAATACCAAAACTATCAAAAGGTTCCGTAACGCTGAAAAGATCAAATATGTCACCAGTCAGTATTAGTATTCATAACAGAGCAATAATTTCAATGGGTATAAATTTACGGAAGGCAACGAGAAGCACAAACCAAAACGTCATACGAATTGCAAAGGTGAAAACTTCGTTTCGTTACTTTCTACTGGAACCTGTTTGGCGAGGACAGTGCGCAGGTCATCTCTCTCTCTCTCTCTCTCTCTCTCTCTCTCTCTCTCTCTCTCTCTCTCTCTCTCTGAGTGGACCAGAGTTTTCCTGCCCTGCCTGGCTGAACACCAGACTTCTTCAAATTGTTCATTATTAATGGTCTCCCTTTCTGTTCTGTTCACGATCTTGGTCAGAGGCAAGAAAATAATGAGGAATCGGTTCGTTCAAGATAAGCCTGCAGACGAGTGTAAATATTCGTATAGTGAAGAAGAAAAAGTTGTGAGAGAGAGAAAGTTAAGTATACCTTAGTTTTACCAGACCACTGAGCTGATTAACAGCTCTCCTAGGGCTGGCCCGAAGGATCAGACTTATTTAACGTGGCTAAGAACCAACTGGTTACTTAGCAACGGGACCTACAGCTTATTGTGGAATCCGAACCACATTATAGCGAGAAATGAATTTCTATCACCAGAAATAAATTCCTCTAACTCTTCATTAGCCGGCCGGAGAGTCGAACTCGGGCCTAGCGAGTGCTAGGCCGCAACTCTACCGACTCGTCCAACGAAGAGCTTGTGTGTGTGTGTGGGCGAGAGAGAGAGAGAGAGAGAGAGAGAGAGAGAGAGAGAGAGAGAGAGAGAGAGAGAGAGAGTTATTACCAAAGGGAGATAAAAAGAAAACATTATCACCACTACGAAATAGAGAGAAATTACCAGTTGATGAGTCAAGTTTCTACAATGAATTATCATCAACATGTGAGGAAGAAGGAAAGAGAAGAGAGACCAGTTGATGAGTCAAGTTTCTACAATGAATTATCATCAACATGTGAGGAAGAAGGATAATGAGAGAGAGAGAGAGAGAGAGAGAGAGAGAGAGAGAGAGAGAGAGAGAGAGAGAGAGACATTATCAATGGGAGAAGAAATAAAAGGCTGATATCAGAAGACAAACGGCCTTTATCATGAACCGAAAACGATACATCAGACTCTTACACCGTCAACCTCCTAAGGCAAGCGAGAGAGAGCGAGAACCGCATCAGTTCCCGAACAGCCCCCTAATTATCGTTCATACTTTCTTTATGATGCTTATCATCAACTGAAAGGAGAGTCTCCTCGATGGAGGCTGATAATCTTGACGGAGGATGAAATGGATGAATATTAAAAGTTAATTATTACATCTTCATTAAGCGTACTGTTAAGAACTGAAATATAAAGAAATGATTGATGGAAGAAGCAATAAAGAAATGATTGATGGTAGACGCTTTGTGATAAACTTGCCCATGACACTGCAGACATGGGGAATCTGAATGCAATGTCAAGTGGAAAACAAATTAAGAATCTGAAGGTATACTTTGTACAAATATAGTACATATATAAACAGTAAATAATGTAAATGCAAGTGCACACACATTATATATATATATATATATATATATATATATATATATATATATATATATATATATATATATATATATATATATATATATATATATATATATGTGTGTGTGTGTGTGTGTTAATTATGCTCAAGTACAAAATACCTTAATGAATGCAGATAAACATATGAATGGGATTTTGCGTGGTAAACCAGGAACAGCACCTCATTCTGGTATATAGCCGCATGCCGCCTTATTCCTACGCTTCGTTTGCCTGATTAATGACTCAAAATCTAGATATAGCCAGAATGTTATTGCGCTTTAGACCCGAGCGCATCTCCACATTACCAGACAGCTAATTTAGGGTTTCGACGAATGTGGTTTACGAATTCTGCAGCAAAATTAGTTAGGCCTCGGTGATGAAGAGTGAAAATCGCTGGAAAGTTGAGGTTAAACCTTCATACTGTGCAGTCATTAAGGATAATGGGAAAGGCAGTAATATTCAGGAAGTGCGAAGGGCGAAGAGCGCTGTGTGTTTAAGGAGGTTCATCGAGATGCTGACGAACCTTATGATTGTGAATGTGAAGTGAGAATATTTTGGTAGCTATCACACATGGGACTCATCCACGTTTCAGCAGTTAAAAGTATGAATATGGCAGTGACTGCGTTGTTGTTTACTCTGAGGCCTCACCCTGCTAGGGGAAAGGGCTAATGCGGAGTAATTGATCTCTACCTATCGATCTATATCTATATATATATATATATATATATATATATATATATATATATATATATATATATATATATATATGTATATATATATATAGTATATATATATATATATATATATATATATATATATATATATGTGTATATATATTATATATATACATGAGCACACACACAAAATACATATATATATATATATATATATATATATATATATATATATATATATATATATATATATATATATATATATATATATATATATATAATGTATGTATGTATTGCATACCAGTGCGTAAATTTCTTTATATTTGTTAGACCTAGAAAAAATACAGCTTGTGATTTACACGAATATACCAATTCACAAAAACTCTCCGCTATAAACGCAAAATTCATTACACCATATCATTTGTACTCTTTGTGGTCGCACAGATTATACTATTATAGTTAGCCATGTTTTAGAAAGACAAGTTACACGCAACTGATCCTACGGATAGTCGTAAAAAATCCTACAGCAAAATTAAGTTGCAAGATGCACGTGGAGCTGACGAAAAATGTGATCTACGAATGAAGCGTAGCTCCAAAAAATCTTTATAATTTCTAAGACTGTATTTCAGTGGAACATACACTTTCAGATGTCATTTTTTTCTAATTTACTATAGAGCCGGGACTCAAAACATCTGCTTAAAAAAGAAATTACTTTCAAGCTCTAGATCGTTACGCATACAGATTCTGTACTGCTTGATTAGCTAACCTAGAAATGACTACAGCATTACTTACAACATTGCTCAGCTTCTAGTTGCCATGCTACTCAACTCACCTGGAAAAAACAAACAAAATATTAGTACAATTTTTGACTCTCCTGGATAAATACTTTCCATTCCATGTAAAATTCACTAGAATTAAAACATTCAGAAGACTTCTCTCCTCATGACAAAAAACATCCCCTCTAAAGGTAGGCACACAGCATATTAAAGTTAGCATGAGAAAATACCTGTACAATATCAGCACTAAACTGATTTTGAATTTAAATCACTTAGTTTTTTTACTATTTGATAATTACTGAATAACTCGAGCTTCATAAATATAATATATAATTGAAAATAACTAAATAAACAACACAAATCATACAGCACTGAAGCGGAAATGAGGGATTTTAACAAACTGCCACTATTTAGATAGAATATGGATGAATTTCTAGTTAGGCGTATTTATAATACACAAAATATGTAGACTATTCGATCGAACATGGTTAGTACCTGACGAGTGAATGTAAATGAAAATTGTTTAAAGTTATCTCTACTGAAAACGAGCTACTTCACGGAACAGAAAAAAACTCAAAGTTTAGTCTGGGGTAACAAAATCTAAAGACTCCATTTCATGCAATTAGGTATTATACCATTCTGGAATTCCTGGATCAGGAGGCCACCATTTCAATTGGATCTTGCCTTAATTAAGAGCCCCTCTGTTCCACTGGATTCAAGAGACCAAGCAGGGAAAACCTGGCGGGAAAGTGGGAGTTGACCCACCGAAAACGAATGTTGCAACAGAAAAGTGGGCATTGACACAAGGGAATTGAAAGCTAAAGCAGTGAATTGGAGGTTGATACGAGGGAATCAAAAGGCTACAACAGAGAATTGGAGTTGACACGAGGGAATCAAAACCAAAAACAGATAACTGAAAGGTGACACCAAAGGAGACAAGATTACAGAAGATAACTGGCAGTGGACTCGAACGAACCAAAGACCAATACAGATAACTGGGAGTTGACACAAGGCTACTTCAGCGTCGCCATGGCAGAGGGAATGTAAAGGCAGGAAAAATAGTGAGTGTTCACCATCCAGTGATATTACCCAGTAAGTATAGAACAATGGCCGGATCTTTAATCGCACGGAGGCGGCCATTCAGAAAATTGTGGGTGTTAAAGAGCTACAAGTCTGGAATTCTAAAAGAAAAAAGCGCACACACCCTGAAGCTGCCTGTGATATAATACAAGTACACGCAGGTAAGTATACAGGTACTATTTCGTTACAGGATTTTATATATATATATATATATATATATATATATATATATATATATATATATATATATATATATATATATATATACACACTATATATATATATGAGGTCAACAATTAACTTCCAAATCCGCTTAAGGAGTACAGAATCATATAGTTAGATAGTAACATATAACTACTTTTATCACGTATCGTAAACAACGGAACATATAGCCTCACCTAAGAAAAATCCGTAAAGATCACACAAACACATTTCTCCATTTTATTACTTTAACGCTTATACCCTCCCTCCAGCGAGGATGTGGACAACTCGAAATCTGCCTTCTTTATCAGCTACCATCAACAACTGCCGAGAAAAACAGATCTCTTCCGCTAGATCTGTCTGTCACTATCAACTAAGATTTACTATTCAATGGCAGTTTTATGCAAACTGTAAAAAAAAACATTATCAGCAAACTTGTGTACGACCGCATATAAAAAAAACAGGTTTCTCTACACGTAAGACACAAGTATGTAAAAAGATTCTTTTAATATTTGACAACTAGAGAAAACCTTTAGAACATAAGGCATTATTAATGGATATGGTAGAATGAGCATAAAATGAGAGAGAAAGGGCTTGCATACTTTACTGAAACTGCAACTAAAATAATACTGTCGAACTTTAAACGATTATCCAAATTGAACAAATACTAATATTGTTCTTAACGGCATGTGTCGACATATCCTTGGTGAAGAAATAGAGTACGTTCAAATTTCCTGCACCACTAACGTTCCCAAACGCCGAGTTTTTACGTTCTCCCTTGTGTAATGAATGCCAACTGAAACCCCAGGCATGACAAGAGATATGACACACAAGAGGTAACGAAAAAATAGAGATCACATGGAGATGGAATGTTAATCCGAAATCACTCCGGACTGGGGTATGAAAAGGGTAAGTTCTTGGGGACCGAGGGCCAGAGGCTACAAACTGTTATGATCACAATTACTTAGGACATACTCAGGAAGCAGACCGCTGTCATTCTAAGCAGGACCGAATTTTCTTCTTCCTTACTCCTTTTTTTTTTTTTTTTAGGCCTTGAATATGTACTGGCGCTGAGTTGACTTCATTTGGCTAAAAATTTATGAAAAAATTAAAGCGCTCATAAAATATAATATAAAATCGTTCTTTCAGTAACGTAATTAAATCAGAATGCTCTGACCGCTTCACCGAAATGCCAAGGCCTCTTCTGAGACACCCAGAAGCTCCTTTATCTTTAGATATCGACACACCGGAATTCCCCCAAAATGAAATAGGAGTCCAACACCACCCCTTCCATCTGGCCCAACCCCAACCAATGGACACCCAATTCAGAGGCACATGGATGACTTGGCAAAGTAATCATGACGTGCTATTTCCCCTTGGCTTTTTTCTTCTCCATAATGTCACCATTTTTTCTTTAGTTTCCATTTTTGTAAGAAGGAAGTGTACACGTAAAATTGTAAAAATTACAAAAGTATTTCACACATACAATTAACATTTTCTCGGTGACAAAAAGGACCATTTATGCTAACTCCAGATTTGCGGTCTATAAAGCTACAGGTACTAAATTGAACATCTATCAAGTGCTAACATTACGCTGCAGGCCAAAAATGCTAGTAGAACTCTTCCATGTTATGGTTTCCCCCCATTCAGACTATAAATTCCGTATATACAATGCCATAATTAATAACAGCAAACTCCGTTCATAAAATCACTGACACCAGAAAGCCCAGTAACCTCACTAGTATATAGGATTGCATTTCTTCCAGACATTGCGGTTGAATTTATGAACTTCATTTTCTTTACAGCCAGCATCCGAGAAGGCAGGCTGCGATTTTCATATATATATATATATATATATATATATATATATATATATATATATATATATATATATATATATATATATATATATATATATATATATAATATATATATACATATTTATATATATATATATATATATATATATATATATATTATAATGTATATATATATATATATATATATATATATATATATATATATATAATAAATATATATATGCGTATTTATATGTATATATATATATATATATATATATATAATGTATATATATATATATATATATATATATATATATATATATATATATATAATTTACATAGATTGGCCCTCAATTTCTTCCCTGAAGGTCCCATGAAGAAGACTGTATCAGAAGGTAGATGAAATGTTTCTTAACCAAGTTAATAATGGCACCTTGGAAAAGAGCGCTTATGGAGGTTTCTCATTTCTGACTTTTTTGAGAGCATGAGTGCACTGACATCTCAGATCGTAAAAGGCCCTACAAAAGGTACAAGATCACACAGCGCGGGCGCGTACTTGTGCGAAGCCACAGAATTTCTATAACGACTAGAACTGGAGTGAAATCTAAGATGAATTTCAGACATAGGACCGCCAAGAACTTGAAAACAAAGCCTTGGGGTGCCCATTTACCAAAGTTCCGAAAGTTCTCCCCCTGCCATCAAAGTTCAGAATAGGGGTAGGGGGAAAAGAGAGGGAGAGGGAGAGGATAGGAAAACATGGATGTTGGTGGGAATAGACAAGGTCACAATCGACTTTCCTTTAGGTATGTGTAAAAGTCATCATAAGTGTGCATCCAGTGACCTAAAGAATGATTTGACAAAAAAAAAATCTCAACCTCTCTTTGCATGAGGCTCCTGAAATGTTACAAATACTTCTACAGAAAAAATATTCAACTAGCTACTACTGCTACCACTATTCATGATAACAATATACCAATTGAACTGGTGAAACCACAACCTTCATCTTCCCGGATTATCTGCTTAGTCAATTTTCAGTTACTTGATTCCTGATTTAGGACTTAGAAGAACCTGCGCCGTAACGTAAACACACAACCACAACGAATAACTTTGGTTGTAGCATAGCTGAATAAAAACATGACTTTTAAAATAAACGACATGTACTGTATAATGATCCAGCATCAACTTTTTTTCCCATACGGTTAACCAAGGTCTTCTATTCGGAGAAAAACAACATTGTGCTGTAAAAGTCAGTAAGAGAATAAATAACTATGGAGACTGAACGAAGAACCCGGATGAGAGAGGACAATGAATCGGAAGTCCATGAGGCCATTTACTTTCTGTGTTACAAGTAAACACACCGATGAGACAAAGGTACAAAGGGAACATCTGATTTTGCAATTCACTTGCATAAACAGTGGCAAGCATTAGCTACGTCAGTTAGTCAATATTTAATCCTTCCGAAAACAGCACGTTGGGGAAAAAAGAATAGCTGAACCTTTGATCTGTACACTGCGTTCAACTGATATTTGGAAGGACAAGTTTGTTCAAGCAACAAGAAAGTTATAAATATTTATAAATAAAAATTTTAATGAAGAAAACGTACCTTAACCACATTCACCTATCGTATTTTGAATATATCACGTGTGCAATATTCCCACAATTTCGGAGTGATAAATTTCAATTTTAAGTCTTTTGTAGTACTAAAAGGATTATGTTAATTCAATTCTACTGGCATGTTGTATGTTTCTACAAGGCAGTAGAAAATTGGTAATAACTAGTCCGTCACATAACAACAACAACCTTGATCTCTGAAAACTGAAAAATTCTTAGTGGAACATTAAAACTTTTCAGACCAAGGAAAGAATTACGTTCAAACCCAGTGCTGGATTTTACAAACTAACATTCTATTTTGTTCTAGTACTGTAAATACTGTATATACGACAAAAAATATACAAAGGAGAAAATTTCTTACATGCCATGGAACAAGAAACATTCAAAAGATCTCGCAGGTAGCAAAAGGCATTAGTTCCAATGTCACTTACCTACCTGTAGAAACTTCCTTCGGTGCGCTTGACTTGAGAGTTTTAGTTAATTAATAGTAAGCGCACGATAATGCCTTAATACCCTCCTTAAATCACGAAGAGTAGAATATTGATCAACAGCCTACGTCCGAATTAATCTCATTCATAGGCATACAAGGAAATAGTAGATAACCTTACATGAGCTTAAACTAGTGTTTATATATTTGAAAGAAGCAATTTTGTGGTATATAACTTCTTAATTTTGAAACATAAGTTTGAAAATTTTACCTTAAATAATCACCCGAGGACTCAGTCTTACTTACGACTTGAGTCTGAATAAACAAATTCATCCAAGTTACAAATAAACGCAGTCTCGCATACAAGTAATCCATGTCTTGGATGGACAGTCATGAATAAAATCGAGAAAAAAAGGGAATTTAGAGAATAACCGGTTCTCTCGTTCGCCCCATACCTGCTCATTCCCAAATGAAAAAGAAAATAAGGAAGAGAACATTTCACCCTCTGACCTGCGTGAAGTGGGGTAAAAACGAAAAAAAAGGGGGGGGGAGAGATTCGGGCAGATGTGCTCCGTAATTTCGCTTCAAGAAGTGAGAGTTGAATCCAAAAGAAAAAAAAATAGGAGAATGAACAGAAGCAGCTGTGAATTCAGAAAAATGTGGAAATGAATAATGTCAATTAAATAAACCGGATACTAAAAACCAGATTAAGATTTTTTCTGCGTGTTTTCATATTTTACTTTTAAAATATATTAAAAAATGAAAATGGAGTAAAGACGATCTATGCAATCTCTAGTGAAGTGGAATTTGAAAGTAAGGTTGGTAAAAATTCGGTGCTCAGTACGAGAAGAGAGAGAGAGAGAGAGAGAGAGAGAGAGAGAGAGAGAGAGAGAGAGAGAGAGAGAGAGAGAGAGAGAGTCATTAATACACATTATGTATAAATATAAGATTATGTCTCATTATTTTTACCTAAACTGTAGCTACAACGTTTGCAAATAATAAAAAGATAAATATGCATACATGCATATATACGAGTGCAGGCTAACTTGCTCCCTATATCTATATATAACCATATTTAATAAATACAGATAAACACAAACGATGAATAAACCACAAGGTTCAGGTGTAATACCGACATCTTCAAATATATGCTGTATATTTCCGTTACGAAGCTTAACCATTTAGGACCTGCTGTAAAGCAACAATTCAAATAAACAAAACCAACAGAGTGAAAGGGTGTTCAGACCGAGTATTTTTATTTATTTATTTATTTATTTATTTTTTACTTTGGAATGCGAATAAATTTATATAGCGTTTTTAGCATTTTAAAATATGTCTAGTCCTTCCCATTTCCCAGCATACATTGATAAATAAACCATCGGGATGCATTCCATAAGCAGTCGTAGTCACTGAAATGGAATGTTTCCCCTCTTTACACCTGGCTGATTAATGTCAGCACGTCATATCTAACTTTTTTTTATCGTGCCCTGCCCTGTACACGCGCACACGTGTAAACTATTTATACTTACACATACAGCTTCAAGACATTCTCCTATTTCACTGCCCCAGGAAATCAGTCATTTTTACTTGTCCGCCTTTTACAACGCCATAAAAAAAATAGCAAGCTCGCACACAAAAAAATCGAGTAATGTATCGAAGTACTGCAATCTGTTTTAATGCAACGGCAAACCGCTAGCATTTCATCAAAGGGGGAAAAAAAGAGCAGTAAATGGAGTCGCTTGAATAAGATCGTTGTCATGGAAAGGTCAATACATCAGAGTAAGAAAGGTACAAATTCTTTACCAGCCATGACGTGATATGTCATTCGTGTTGATTAAGAGGCGACGTCTTTGCTACAAATGCTGTCTGTACAGAGGCTGCCTGTTACATAGTTTCGATTTCTTTGTCGGTAACTGGTTTCTTTTGTGATCTATTATTTTAATTCCCGCTTCTCTTACTTATTCAAAAAGATCTCTTAACATCCATTACTGTTACCGAACTTTTTGTACTCAAGACACAAAAAAAAAAATCTTTATTCAGCTCTTGCCCTACTTTCCTCGCCGTTCGTAATTTTGACAAAGGTTCGATGACTCCCTCGATAGCTCCATTAAAGTAATAGCTAAAGACACGACTACGTCTCACATTGCATCATTACAGTGATTCATTAATGAAAAAGCCTGTGGGAACGGGCAACCTACTACACCTAGTTCGTCTAACGGAAGCAGCAGAATAGTCTCATAAAATATGCACCAGAAAACAGTCCTAGAAGATAAGCAAGCACGATATAAAGACGCTCTACATGAAATGACAAAATCAGTATACTTGCCAACATTCATGCGTTACATATACAGAAGTAGCACGTCCCTAATACGAAGGACGCCAGCTAAGCCTAATAACAGATGTGCTTACTTTTGCCTTCAGTTACAAGAATGCCCTTTTTTATCCACTCAACCGTAAACTTAACGTAAAACGCGCTTACCCAAGGGCACACAGAGTGGTTAAAGGATCAAAAAGTGTCCTTGCTAGCGCCTCAATACCTGAAGCTAATGAAAACAGGACAGGAGAGATAACAAAATTCAGAAATTATTGAGAGAAGATTGAAAACTATTACAGTTGCTTGAGGGAACCAAGGGTAATTCCCAGAAGCATTAAACGATTAATGTAATTCGAATGAAGCTCACTTGTTCGCACAGTTACTCCCCAAAGACGAAGGTCGTTCTGGATACAGGCACAAAGGCTAGCTGGAGAGGTTGGACCAGTATGAAGGATTATCAGAGAGAGAGAGAGAGAGAGAGAGAGAGAGAGAGAGAGAGAGAGAGAGAGAGGGAAGGGGGTTTAGGATTGACATGTAAACGGGTTGAACTAAATTAGCTCTGAAGAGGTTCAAGTGTACGGCTAGTATGAAGGAGTGAAGTAGGGCTTGAATGAAGACTAGTTAAGGGGTAAAGCTGGCTTTCGAGGGGTAAAGCTGGCTTTCGAGGAAAAGTGAAGCAGCTTAAAGAATACTTGGAGAAGGACTGGTATAAAGGAGAGGTAAAATGACAAAAATATTACAAACGACATGAGAAAATATTGGACAAGCCAAAAGGATATGTGTAGGTTAAAACATCTTTAATGACTGAAAATGGCTAGAAAGGCAAAGTTCGAAATTAAGTAACCTATTAAAATGATACAAGACTTAATTGTCTATGCGACTGTATCATTTCCAAATAAAAAGAGTCAAGTTTTGCAAACTGACATACCAAGAAACTTGAATCTATATGGCCATGACATCTGAATTGCGTACAGTATAAGCTCAAAAACGTTTCCTGTTCCGTAGGCTGCATGATATTAAATCACCAATAAATTTGCAATGAACTTGTCCCTCAAAGCAAGCCAAATAATGCAGGAATTCGTCGCAAGAATGCACTTAAAAACAGTTAAGAATAAAATGAACTACCTGACCTCATAATGGCCTAACTAGGTCAAAATGGGCGTGGGTACGACCTTACGTTGGGACACCTGTATCATGACTACGGATAAAGAGAAACTGACCATAGCGTAGGACTTTTACTGCATGTCCCACGAAAACATAAATAATAATAATAACGAAGTTGTATACTGTAATAACCTTTTTGTGGCACCTATTGCCCCCAATGTTAAATTCCCATTAACAGTCTTTGAATCTGTAATGGTAATGTAATTTAGCTGTCTCAGAAACTAGATACCACTGGGAAGTGGCGATGGGCCAACTCGCGTAAAACATGTAAGACCATTAAACAGTCTCTTTCTTAAGGAAACAAAATGGAAAAGGAATTCAATGTCAGATTATTTTAACTGGTCTCAAGGGACGTTTCTCTTAATAACCTTCATTGCACATAAGAAAACTATCAATAACGACAACTTAAAAGCCTTGAAAAACCCCTTACGTCTTAAAAGCAGGGGTTGAATCGTAATGGATACTAATTAACTATTAAACAGTGTGTTGCTATCTGTGATGCTGGAGAGCAATTAAAGGTCAAATAATGGCTCATATTAGCTGCGGCGCTACAAATTGCCATTTAACTGGAAAAAAGGATTGTCATTACCTGGTAAATAAGACAATTGCCATTAAATTGAAAGGGAGTAAAGCTGTCGCCATTTCCGTGGTGAGGTCAAAGGCATGTCTGTGTAAGGTCACAAGTAGCTGGGTGTTGTCTAGGTCAAAAGTGTCTAACGATTCCTCCTTTCAGGAAACCCATCTTGGTTAATCAGTTTTGTTTACACAATGAAATTGCTTCATTTAGGAATGGAAGGCTCTACAAGCATTCAGTCATTCTAAACGACTAATACGGCATGGGGGTGACACAGTAAGGTACGTAAACTTCCACGTTTCTAAGGAATTAACAGGCGCTATCAGGTGGCTGATTTTAGAGCTTAAGGTTATAATGCGATGGCGTCATTAGGTATGCATACGGTATACTTTACGGTCAATACTATTTCTTATACGGTACAGTGACATCTGAACAGCAAATGTGCAGATTTTAAGCTTTTGAAAATCGATAATTTTACATATCACGAGCGCGCGCGCGAACGCACGAACGCACGCACGCACGCACGCACGCACGCACGCACACACACACACACACACACACACACACACGAAAGCATGAGTTCTCCGTTTGACTTGTTCTTGAATTACCAGGTAGAATTGCGCAATTTGGAAACATATGAGTACAGCAAGCAGGCTTACACGGAGTAGATGGTAAAACCAGAAGTACTGTAATGAGGCCTGGCTAAGTAAGTTTCTAGTCATTTTTACTAACGTGCAAAAATAAGTTTTCGAGTGGCAAATTCTCCTTTATGAGTGTTTGTTTATAGGATATGAAACAAAGATCCAACACACTTTTCTTTCAAAATTTGACCAATAGAAAAGCAAATCATTTCAAGTAAAACAGCACATTTGTTGATCATGCTAAAAATGGAGGGAATTCAGTTGTGTTGTGGTCAGAACAAGCATCTTTGCAGTACATTTTTCTCTCCGTTTTGCAGATGACCATGGACATGATATTACTTTAAAAGGCAAAACCAACATAGGCTAAGTAAGGTCAGTTTCTACTCGGGCTGCTTTTAGTATATTTTACACAAAAGACCAGCGAATGTCTACCAACCGCTGAGAGGCCTGTTGTTCAGGACTCTGCTAGTTAATGGTGATAATAGTCATTTATCATCAAGACCCACATTGTACTTATAAATGGTGTATTTATAAATGGTGTATTTATAAATGGTGTACATGCTTTACTTGCCAGAATCACCCTCCAAAGTAGGCTGGTCGATGAGCCATCTGTCTATACTGAAGGTGTACAAATCGCACTTTCATGTTAATCGAACGGTGCAATACGCTCATTACATTAACCACTTCCGCGAAACAAATACGAGGTCAATTAAAAAGTCCAAGTCAGTCTTAAAAAAAAACTAACTGCCAGGAGGACCGTTATGGAAGTGTTTCATTTTCTAAGACATAGCTGGAGCCATGGATCACAAATGAACGGGGCATGATAATAACCTCTAAATAAAATTTTCTTTTCTTAAGTGGCAAATTTCGTGACAGCAAGGGTTTAAGTAGAAATTCCTCGTTTATACAAATGCTATTGTGACTTACGAAAACCAAGTTTTTTATGGAGTGTAAATAAAATAAAAAGAAGGGCGGTTACACCTTTTATCTCACCTCTATTAACCTACTAGGACTTGAATTATACATAGCCACTGGCATTGGCAGTATTATTATTAAAAAACAGCAGTCTTATAATGCTTAAATACCCCTTCAACACCAGAAACAACTGTTCGCTAGTCCTCATTTTGATATGAGTATTTTTTTTTAGGGTAACTGGCTCAAGCTCTTAAAACTACGAATCGTCGTTCACGATTAACTTCAAAGAAAGATACTATATCTAAAGGAGTAATAAGAACAGTAAAACAGAGTTCATCTGCCCTGACTTCGAACAGTTACATTTTGGCTACCTTTGAAGTAAATGCGTAAATTACGGACAACAGCAGATGCACTATGAAATAAATATCCACAAAATGGTAAACAAAATGAATAAGCACTGGCTTACCACGTATCGAAGTGCCCCCACAACAGTTGCATTCACAAGAGGCAAGGGGAGCATTCACATTCACACACACACACACACACACACACACACACAGAGACTGCCAAATGTACCCATTTTTGGGGTCCTCAGGTGCCATTCATGCATGACAATGGCGTTATTTGTGGGATTCCTAGTCCGACCCGGACCCTGGTTGCTATTTAAAAATGGCTGCCTAAATGAAATTTTAAATGGTTACTAAATGGACTAATGGAGATTTTCGTGTTCTTTACCCAAACTGCTGCTACTGAGCTGAATGCGTTTCCAGGCAAGCGAAAGCGTGCTGGTGCTTATTGCATGTAATGTTTACGTACAAGCATGAAAGTCTTTATGGATAATGCTTGCAGGATCACTGAAATTTTGTTTCTGCATAATGTATGTGTCTGCACGCAAGCGGTAATGTGCTTATGTATTTTGCACATTTTATTCTCTGACTCGATGGAAGCAAAGCACCAAATGATTTTTCATGATATATGCATATCTCTCTCTCTCTCTCTCTCTCTCTCTCT
>NC_089745.1:31057989-31145489 GCF_040412425.1 Macrobrachium rosenbergii | reverse complement strand
GTTAATGTGGAGAACTGCATTTAATCGTTTTAATTATTGCAGAGTTCGACTGAGACTTTAAATCATACACAATAATAGTGTATAGAGGTTTTATGATGAGATATGCATTCCCCCTTTGCCAGAGTTTCTCAGCTCTTGAAAATAAAGAGCAAAGGAGGGGAACAAAGCCGAAAAACTTGGACAAGGGAGAGAAGGCTGTAAATTAAAGGAAAAGGGAAACACTTTAAAATTGGGTTAAATGGTTGAAATCACATTTGGAAAACTAGGGCAAGAGGAGAAATTTAAGAAATGCATATTTCATCATAAAACCTGTATACACAGGTCATTACGGGTCAGTTAAAGTCAAGAGAGTCGAACGCTGCCATATTTAAGGTGACTAAATACAATTCTCCACAAGCGGAATGGTGGGAAAATACTGATTCAAAGTCCGACAAGTGCTGATGATGTTACGAAGAAAGGATATTGTTTTGTTGCCTTTATTTTACGAGTACTTTAATGTTTCCTCATTAGTGAATAGACGGTTAAAGTAAAAAAATCTTTCTCCCAGTTCAAAAAAGTTTTCGTCAGTTCTAAGTATTTTCCAGTATTTTGCGACAGGTGCTATACTGGCTAGAGCCACTAAAGGTTGTTCAATATTGTCCCAGAATTTAGTTTAAAATTTTCATCGTCGCTATATAATTATAAACTGAACGGATAATTAGTTACATCTGTGTTCAACACTCATAATACACCTAAACACAAGACATGGGGTATTCAGACTCTATATAAATATAAATGTAAGTGTGCCATTTACAATAAGTGATACTTTTAGTAATAGTCCAATGACTGGTCGATTGTCTGACAATGAGAACCGCTATGATCAAGTATGGTAAAAACAAAAAATGAATGCAATGCAATAAAGCGTCCGATTTAAGAACAAGTGAATGATTCATAAGTTAACACTAAACAAGATAGCTTCCCGTTTTCCTCTAGAACTGTTTGGGGTTATCGACCTTTTACAATTTTCTCTTACCATATAAACATCTATAGTTGATCTATGGACCTTATAACTATCTTATTGCAATAAATGCATTTAGTTTTATATTTATATATATATAAATATATATATACATATAGATATATATATATATATATATATATATATATATATATATATATATATATATGCACACTATATAGACTATATGTATGTATACACATATATACATATATATATATATATATGTATATATATATATATATATATATATATATATATATATATATATATATATATATATATATATATATATATATATATATATATATATGTATATATAATATAATTATACTGTTGTATTTTTGCTAAACAAGCAATTTGGGGCTACTCTGGTGAAGCTAAGCACGCGTGTTTTGATAGGGATCGTTTTTTCCTCTAAAAGAAAAAAAATCTTGCGTTAAACAGTCTGCATTCCAGCTAAACCGACCTGCAACTATAGCCGAGATTTCAGTCGTATTGCTCGGCTACGAAATACTTGGTGTTCACAACCTCCGATACATACCATGAGGGCATGGGCCGCATTCTAAATAGCCAATATTGGCATACGAGTAAATGTTAAAGAATTTAATTTATTTTCATAATAAAGCACATTCTGTCCAAGAAGATGGCCAAGGGCTTTTCAAAGAATAGGGTTTTGTTGCATGCAGTCTATAAATTCTTTGGGGTACGGACTTTGGAATGTCTTAGCAATAGGGTATGTCAAGGTTCTTAAATGTTTGAGGCAACCGGGTGCGTTGATGATTTTCAATTTTAATAAAAATTTGCCATTTTTGATGGAGGATACGTAGCTAAGTCGTTTTTGAAGTTCAAATGCATACGAAGGTTACTAAAAAAATCACAATCCAATTTTCACGACACTCTAAGTAACTGCACGTGAATGAAAATGGGCAAAATCTCCCGAAAGCTTCTACACCGCCAGCTCTCAACATTTTCTCCGAGGCAGATTACTGTAATAAAGAACACAACAGATAATCTGGCCGTTTCCCTGAAGGTAAAACGGTACTCCAAAACGCCAACAGGGGCTCATTATTGGCATAAAAATGCCGAGCCACTTATGTAATTATGTGGGCCAACCAATCTGAACTTAACAAAGATTGATAACAATGACACCATAAGCACGTGGGAAATCACAAGCACACACTGGCCTCCTAAATCTCAAAACAGTTGAAAGAGCTGCATCTGAAGATTTCACTCATCTGCAATACTCACCGACATATAAATAATCTTGGACTGTGGAGGAAAGTTGCCATTTTCTGCGACATCACGAGGCAAGAACATGGCAATCAACCACCAAGTAACTCTTCAATATTTTCAAAGTCAACGTAAGAACAACAACACAGCTGTCACGTTAAACCCATCCAGGCTACATGTTATCACCGATTAGTACACGCATCACTCGTATCACTATTCGAGAGACAACGTGACATCCCAACACCGCAGAAGGCTAAAGGGAACTCTCGTTCTCGTGAGTAGTGCACGCAGACTGTCAAAGACCTGTCAGTATCCGCCTTCAATCCTTCCGCGCACGTTGGTTCCAGGGTTGCTTGCTTTCCACGCGCATCCAACTGCTCGCTCCCTTCCAGTATTTCCAACTGCTGTTATAGTTGCTGAGTTAGCCAAGCCAGACCCTCACTCAGCTCCAAGTCGCAGAGAAGTGGGAGGGGCCTCCGTCAGCCGTGGATGCCGACGTCACCGTTCCTCTTAAGGGGAAGTGTAACACAAACGGGGAATAACTGCCGCAAAGGATTGCGGGTAGATCCTGTGGTTACGTTTTCTGTTTCCGTTAACCGCTGCTATATGTCAGCGTAGGAGGCAAAACATACTTATTATCAAGGTTGGTCTATATCTAATCAGGGTGTTATTTGTTACCATTTTTTTATTTGTAGTGTTATTGGTAAATTTTGGTCAAATTTTTTTCCCATTTGCAACCACCGTTTCTTTTAACCAGGGATCATTATAACATACGAAAACTACGTTGAAACGAGAATTTTTGAGAAAGTGACCCGAGAGTTCCTTGATAGAAACAGCCTAATAAGATTTTCCCCACTTCACTCCTGCATAATATAAAGCTATGCGCAATCCTATGTTTTCTGTGTGCAACAACGATAGACTGAGGATAACAATCGCCATGTTTAGACGTGCCGTCGTCCAGTCAAGGGCTATTATATTACCGTCATTTATGACAGGGTGAGTATACTCATGTAAAATAAAATAATTTCTACTGTTCCGCCAAGTCAACCATAATATGAAATCAAATTTCTAATTCGAGGGAGTATTGAAACTACAAAAACTGTGTAGAATATAAGTATTTCTAACGGTTGCATTTTTCTAGTTCTGTTTATAGGTAGGCAGAAAATAAATAAAAGTAAACCTGTTTATTGGGTTAGTCTACGATTTATTTATGGGTATAAAATTGATATAAATTACTGGATAACAACAGCAAAAATGCTTCAAGACACTGCATGAGTTGAAATGGGTCATTGGCAAATCTCTCTGCTGTCATTATGTAAAGAATCGTGAACTTTAGATTCTGATATAAAATAGTGACCTTGATGTGTCATGATGTAAACTGCAGTCAAACAATCCCGTTACTTCTATTCGTTGTTTCAAGCTAACGTGAATGCAGAATACGGCACTATAAAGTGTTGGTAGAAAGGCACTGAAATTTTATTGGGTTGGTTAACTGTGGCATAAAACGACCTTGAGATAATCCCTTGTGTATTCAGGATATAAAGCCTTGAACAGCAAGAAAAAATCTCTCATTAAAGGTTTCGTTATATAAAAACATGGAAATAAAAAGCTTTTACTTCCTTACTGTTAGAGCTGAGACAAAAATGAAGAACGTGTAAATCCCTAAAGGATATGGGAGTTTTTTCTCAATGTCCAGGATACAACCCGCCAACAAATACGCCGAATAATTTTATAGGTCAAGGAATCTCTCTCAACGACTGGAAATTAGATATGAAACCCCGCCCCCCTCCTTACCTCTCGCTCTTCCATTATGAGAGGACAAGGAACTCTTATGAGATTTTCTCGCGTCGAAAGGAAGCAGCGGAGGCCCGTATGTACTCTTTCTTTCGTAACAGTGATTTATGTACTTGGTTGTTAGTCTACTTGTGGGAGGTCCTCTACCCAACCAGGGTAAAACCATTGACAAGACATCTCTCTCTCTCTCTCTCTCTCTCTCTCTCTCTCTCTCTCTCTCTCCCCGAACGGAAGGAGAGGAGGCTCATAGAAATTAGTCATACCAGTTCTCCGATGACTCTTAAAGAGAAAATCCGGCTGACAGAGGGAAAACAAGGGGGGGCAGACACCAGCGGGATCTCGTAAAGATAGGGTGTGAGGAAAGAGAAAGGGAGACCGGGTAGTCGGAGGGAGGAGGTGCGGCTGAAAGGTAATGGAGGCTCAATGAGCGAGATGTGAGCTTTTCGTAGGTCTCTGTCTCCCTGTTCTTGTACTGGGTCCGCTGCACGGTACAGGAAGGATTATGCAAGAATCCTCTTAGCCATCTGGCTTGTCCTCTTCTGACGCCTTGCCTTTCACGAGGTCTTTTCCAATTTCTTCTTGTAGCCCTTCGACACTTGATCATTCCATAAAGACTACGCATTTTCTTTTTCCCACTGAAGGATAATCAGTGTTAAAATTCTCTCTCTCTCTCTCTCTCTCTCTCTCTCTCTCTCTCTCTCTCTCTCTCTCTCTCTGTCAACCCTTCCTTAATGTTTACTCAAGTTTAAAGTATAAAATTTTACGCATGTCTATCATATTACGCAGCCTTCATTAAAAATGAAAGAGCATTAAGATTAACAAATGAATTTAAAATATAACAATACAAATGCGCTACTCCCGTCAAATTAATAAAATACGATTCTCTTCTTTCCCATCTCTCATAGACAGCTATGAGAATGGGAAAATCTTACTATACCTAAAGAAAGGTTGAGATTTTCCTTGAATTTCTACAAATCATGAAGACTGCAACGCGAAGATATGTAACACTGCATTTTCCCAGGTCAATTCGAACTACAAAGGTTCTCTTTAGATATATGACATGCCAAGAGCTGTTAAACAGCATGCGTACAATGGTGGAAGCAGTTGCGTCGAGACGAAAAATCTTATAAAGTTATTTACACACTGAATGAAAGCTGAATCTAAAATCCCTTTCCTTCCGCAATATTAGACAAGGCAGATCAACTTATTTGTTTATAAACACGGAAATGCAAACATCCTCGTGTTTAGTACCAACTCCTAAAAAAGAAAACCCTTTGAGTAATACCAACAGTCGAAGATTTCAAATGCTTCCTACAAATCAGGACCTCTCACATCCCCTTATCTGGGAGACTAGCAACTCACCAGAATCTCTTAGTTTTGAAGGCGATAAAAGAAAAAGTCGTCACCTTTGTTTGAATGAATCAGCACTTTCTCACGGGGGCTGCCTCACTGCCGGTAAGGTCAAGAAGTGCTCGAACTGACAACAACCTGCAAGGTGAGGTCAGGTCAGGTGGCTCGGCTTGACACAGGATCACACTACAAGGGCAAGACATAAGAAAGCGAAAAATTATACCAAACGACAAATGTTTCAGCAGCCAAGCCCGTGCAGGACGCGAGGGGAAATTTAAAATTCAATATATTCCACTCCACTACAAAGTTATCATAGATTAAAGTTATCAGTTAGGACAATTAAAAGACGTTGGAAAATAAAGATATGAAGAAAAGTAATAAACAACAAAATAAACCAGAGAGTCAACCAATCCATTCACGTTAAAATTCAAAAATTCATTATTCATACAGCACAAGATTGCTCGCTGCAGAAGCAGTAGACCTTTAGGACGTATGATGCAACTGACCAATTATAACGACAGGTTATAATGCGGTTGGCAGAGAAAGTGAAGGAACTGGACTGCTCTAAAATTATTCGCGCAAAAAAGTTATCGGGAACACCCGCGAGAGAGAGAGAGAGAGAGAGAGAGAGAGAGAGAGAGAGAGAGAGAGAGAGAGAGAGAGAGAGAGAGAGGTAAGTAAAAAAGTATCAGCTAAAGAAAAGCGTTCTCCTATTATGACGTCATCTTCCCCTTATTTGGACACTTGATGTATCTCTGTCGTGTGAAAGTAGAGGTAAATATCATGAAACGGGAAAGCATAAGCGGAGTTTTCCGTTTTTTACTTTAAAAAGTTTTAATTTTTAACTGTAAGAATATCAGCATCGCTTAAAAATGTCAGCTAAGAAATGTCAAAGACTTTACTAAATGCAGCACGAGATGTGTTTGACATTTCTAAGACATCTCGTTCTATATTTAGTAAAGTCTGAAATATCAAAGTCATTCACCGGATAAACGAATACTATGCACAAATGGGAAGACAAAGGAAAAAGATTCGTGAAACAGAAAGACATTTAACACAAAAAAATCAATAAACTCGGAAAAGACATCCAATCTACAGATGTGGATGTAAGGAGAAAGTCAGTAGTTAATACAAAGATGAATAATGATGTCAGCATGTAGCCCCAACTCCATCCACACGCAATTTGGTTACATTACAAAATTCGAATTCCATCATAGCATAATGCATCTCCAGCTTCCCCAACAAAGTCACACGCAAAGGTTAAGAGGAGGAGCTGCTCTAGATTGCATCATCAAAGGGCGTTCTCCTCTTCGGTCTCCTGAAGTCAGTGACACTTGGAAGTGTAACTCATGAGTCATGAGGATTCCCCTTTTCGATCGTGGAAAAAGAAGATGCGCTCGAGTTAGTCAATTTGCAATGGACTACAAATTTTCATGAAGGCTGTGGGCGAACGATTACGGAAAAATGAAACTTTCAGGTTAGCTGTTATTAACAAAACATCATGCGTCGATAACCTTTGGCCGCGTCACGTCATTTTAACATTAAAATCAACCAGTCATTCATGATGAGTCGATGACCTTAGATGCCGTGACTTCATTCTAACATAAAAATCAACCGATCTTTCACAACAATAAGTCGATAACCTTTGAAACCAGAAGCCAGTTCAACGTAAAAGTCTATCTCTCTGGGGAAACATAAAGGGAGCAACATCAAGAAGTTTTTTTAGGCAGCCTTTTCCCTCATAACCACTTATTACCGATCATAAACATGAAGTCTTGCTACTGGCATTAACAAAAGCCAAAGAGAAATTAGAAAACGTTTTTATTATACCGCCAATTCTCTCGGCTTCCAGGTTTGGAGTAACCCGAAGCCTCGGAACGTAAGACATGATGAACAATTTTCTCCAACATTCTTCCGTATTAAGCAGTCACTACCTGAGCTCCAATGAACTGCACGCCAATTACAAAATTTGCCAAGCTTAGTTATCCATTCTAGCAATATATATAAATCAAGAACAACCTTCCCTAATATGAATGTAAAAAAAATTTTTCATTCTCTATTTCTGTATTGAAACTTATATTTCTGTACATAAGATTACAAATTAACTTCGTAATTTAAAACGGAGACTTTTTTTTTTACTTGAAGTTGAAACCAAGAGTAATCGACGTTTATTTCAGGCTTATTATAATTACAGCAGATCACAATTGGAGGAGTGGGGAAAACTGTGCTAAAATGACAATACTATTGTCCTACAAGCCTGTCATTACTTGTAAGTAATTTGAAAATGAATTATTCTACTGTCTCTTTACGACTCACGATTCTTTGCATAAATGTAGAGAGAATTAGCTGATCTAACCTAATGTAACATAACATAATATAGAGATCTGTTGAGGAATAAACAGGGCTTGGAAAACAGTTACTCATCCCTTGGAAAATCTTGTCGATATTATCGCTGCACGTGTCCTGTCATTTCAGGCCTCCTTTATATTTAACCCTCCATATGTAAACCTAACCTAACGGCTCAAAAACCAATACCCAATATATTGATCCAGTAACCTTACGGTATTTGAATTAGAACTAAATTTATCACGTATAAATTTAACAAACAGGGCTTGCAGCTAGGCCTACATCCCATAAATCATTGCCTAAAATACGCAACAGATCGCAGTTTGGTGTAACACATTGAGGCCTGACAATTTCATCCTAACCGACTTCTGACGTTTTCACTTACATTTATATCTTGAAAAATATAGCTAAAAACATAACCTGGATTAGTTTGATCTGACAAACAAAATGACGTCTATGGCATGATATTATTTATAGTCTGGTTAGATTATTCGAAAATGAACCATAAATACACTTATAACCGGTCTCTCCCCCCAGCTCTCTTTCTCTCTCTCTCTCTGTATGTATATGTATATATATATATATATATATATATATATATATATATATATATATATATATATATATATATATATATATACATATATATATACACACAGTAAATATATACATATATATATATATATATATATATATATATATATATATATATATATATATATATATATATATATATATATATATATACATACATTTTTTAGAAAAATATATTTTGTTTATTTTTCTTAGGGTTAAATGCGAGGAAACCGAGGTTTGTTTATTCTTCAAGTTTATTATCGGTATTTGACCACCTTGTTTTATCTAAATTGGTTTCCTCCCATTCCATATGAATTAAGAAGGCAATAGATACTGTTTGCTTGTTTTGCTATTCGCAGGACAACAGCTATATTACAGTTGTTTGGGTGTGGCTGATGTTTATAAGAAGTTACTACGTAAAACAGGCGGAAAGTGAGAGAGAAGGGAGTGAGCCACGTAAGAAGGAAAACGTGAAGATAGCTGCGCTTTCATACTGTGTAACTTTTTACGACTTTACGCCTTTTTTTTATAAACTGGATATCCTGTTTCCCTTGCTGGCTATGAAGACGTTGCTGTTCAACATGGAAGAGTAAAACCATCGTCGCCACCCTGAACGGAAGCTACAATTCCGACTATCTGCATTCACCAATTAATCATCGATATCAGCCAAGTAGCACCAAGGATGATTATGAGGTTGGTCATTATTGATGCCAATCATCTCAATGTAAATAATGTTTTTTGCATAAATTTAATTTGGTGAGTTAGCAGTTAGCCTTAAGAAATTCCTGAGTTTTTCCATTTTGGTTGCTTCAAGTGGGTGGAATACAATTGTCAGCTTTTGAGTTCAGCTATGTTTTATCTAGTTTTTATTTTTCGTGTGTTGAGACAACTCCCTGTTACTACACACATTGTTGCTTAGTTGTTCTTCATTTTTCGGGCTTAATTTGTGTTTTTGTATTCCCACGTATTTTTTGTTCATGTCTGATGAAGGTAACCTTTGTACTCTCAGGAAATCTTGGTAAATAGTGGGTTGGGAACATCAGACCAAAAATCAAGGAAGAACACACCACATTAGTTCTTTTAGGAAGGAGGAAATAAAATTTATGTTTTAGTATAGTGAATTTTTCTTATCCCAACCGACTTAGCTGTTTACTTGTTGGAACAGAATATTAAATTTATATATGGATTTTTTGTTTGAGATTTTTTCCATGAGTATATATTCAGAGAGAGAGAGAGAGAGAGGGAGGGACCTGTTATAAGTGCATTTAGGGTGACTATATACTGTATACACTATATATATATATATATATATATATATATATATATATATATATATATATATATATATATTTTATATATATATTTTCTCTCTCTCTCTCTCTCTCTCTCTCTCTCTCTCTCTCTCTCTCTCTCTCTCTCTCTCTCTCTCTCTCTCTCTCTCTCTCTCTCTATATATATATATATATATATATATATATATATATATATATATATATATATATATATATATATATAAATATTTATATGCTTCACTACCGGATTAATTACTAATGCTATATATAGACCGTAACGAAACCGGGTCAAAACAAACTCGCTGTCGGGATTTGAGAGACCCAGTTTCGTGAAAAAGGGTTTAAACTTCGAGATTCTAATATGATTAAACTGCCCCGTCATGTGGAAGCTATTTCGGATGCTTTCAAAAGACCACGAATGCCTTTTGTGGTTCGGAGTCCTCCCTTCAGGCTATGTCCAATAAGCGGAGAAGTTCGAGATTTCCATTAAAACCTCTCCTTCAGCATTCGTGTCTGTACGTCTGAATGCATACACAACCTCGCAGAGAGATATAAAACCAATAACAGTATGTGGATACGCTTTCAATACTTGCGTATTTATGCGTGTAACATTCATACAAATGTAAAGTAGGTTAAATAATGGGAAACATAGTTGTACAGATACAAACTTCGTAGGTTACGAGACTTGCAGCCTTTGTACTAATAAAATTGCTGGTATTGCAAGAAAGGTAGGTCCCAACCATAAGGACGCTATCATCCCTAAGCTAGGACGTATATATATACATACATATATGTATATGTGCGTGTGTGTGTATTGAAAGAGCTAGCGTTAGATCAAGCCCCGGACAGGAGCAACATTCTAAACTCAGTAAAAGGCTTGGCACGCGAAATTTAATCTTGAACAAATACCGTGAAACCAGTCAGGTGTTTTGTTACAGACAGCTCCCAAGTAACTAACATGAATCTTTATTTTTCGTAATCAATAACAAAAAACAATTATAAACAGAAGGCGAATATGAGGTCGAACATTAATTCTGTAATTATATAATAATGCATTTTCACACCGCATAACGACCTACATTAATTTTAAATAAAAAGGTTCAAAAGTGGCGAAACATGATATTTTCATGTCTACTAGTAACCTCTGCAGATTAAGTTCCTAAGCGGAACCCTTTATAAATGTTATTTGTTTTAATTTTTTAATGTTGTAGAATGAAGTCAAGCACTTGTTATATTTTATATTTCTTAGTTTGACGCAGCGTCAAGATCATTTCGATGCTAATTTCCTATTATTATTATTATTATTATTATTATTATTATTATTATTATTATTATTATTATTATTATTATTATTATTATTATTAAACCAAATACCGCACACTCAAATGCATCGTTACATAATGTGCTCAATCGTAATCAAAATGACCGGGCTGAATTCGGAAATAAGATCTAACTTGAAATGAAAAGATTTTAAGTTTTTATTACATTATATCTTTTGGTAATAAATTCACGTTCTTTGTCTGCTCTTTATCTGTAAATGCTTTCTTTACGCCTTCAAATGCATATAGGTCAATAAACTAACCTTTACTATTTTAATCATTACAGATATTACCTTACAGGTTAATATAATTATCGTCTAAACACATAAAAATATGCCTAAAAGTAAACTGCTTGGAACAAACACATTTGATGTCTAATCTATCAATAATCTGCAAGTTGACTACCTCGAAAAACACATGAATAAAAAAAAAAAATAGGTCAGATTTTATGAAGCTAGTCAAAGAACAAAGATACCACTGACTAACTCTATTAGCATGAGACAGTTAACAATGCTACAGCGTTATTGTATGAACTCAAAAAAACAGGAAAACGAGCCATTTGCAATGGGTGATCATGGATTAAAAAAATCCAGCGTCACTCAAATTTTGTAAGCTATAACTACCATGCAAATTCTTGCACCTACAAGCAGTAAGGTAAAACTGCGTAGAACACGTAAACATGGATTATTACAAGTGAACATGTAATAATACAAATAATGAAACCTTCCTCTTAAGGGATCACCCATACCCCTAAAGTTGGGGAGAGTCTCGACCTTGAGAGCTACTGACCTCGGGGCTACGGTTGAATAACCTATCGAGGTATAATTTGCCAAAAAGGGAAAAAATAAAACAAGCATCATTACAACTGTAATTTAGATAGACCTGTACCTTCAGCCAGTAGTAACTAGAGCACCCCGGGGTTACGGCCTGAAGGAGCTATAAACGAAACGCGACGCTGCTGCTGCTGCTGCTGCTATGGCCCCGACCGAAACCTGCCTTCTACCGGAGAGAGCAGGCGTCTCCCGGAGGATACACGGCGGTCTCGTCAATTGGCAGAGTGGGGCGCCTCTACCATACGTAATAGTTCAGGAGCAAGATGAATACTATGAGGAGAGTAATCACATTAATGCCATACTATTCGTGGATGAAACAGCGCGCTTCAGCGATGAAGACAAGAACGTTCAAGAGAACACCGAACTGTACCTGAAGCCATCTACCTTTCAGCAGAATATTACAAACAAAAGGGATTTTACTTACGGTTTCACATTTAGTTTTTAGTCCGATTCATTACAAACAGTGAACAAAAAAAAAAACACTTGCAACTGTAACAGACACCTGAAGTTATCCCTCTGGCTTCAACGGCAGTAAAGCAGTCGCATAATAATATTAATAATAATACTGTCCAAAAATTGGATAATGGAAAGATCATCACTTCTACAGTATATTCCTTTTGTAATTTGAGATTCCCTAGACCTATAACGTTTATCTCTGAAAAGTTGAGATTCCTTAAACCTACAACGTTTATCTCTAAAACAGCGTAAATAATATTCAAATACCGGTCAGTGTTTCTATCTGACGGAGGAAAAAGGATAAGGAAAAAGAATAAAAAGAAAGCCCGACGGTATACACATATACATACATACATACATATATATATATATATATATATATATATATATATATATATATATATATATATATATATATATATATATATATATATATATATATATATATATATATATACACACACATACACACATAGATAGGCGTGTGCATAAAAACACGTTTATAAAACGAAATTCTTTGGTCTACGACCGGTGAGAGCTTCAGCTTCCATTGCGTCCTTGAACTCAAATTATCCTGACAATGGCCCGTAATCTCCATCCATCCTGGGCGATTCCAAAAAAAAGAGTGGTGAGGGCAAATTCATAATCATTACCTGTTCTTTCCCACTTCCCTGAACGGGGAACGGAAAACGGTAAGGTAAACTGAACCGGTAGGAGATGAAAACAAAGAACGGGGAACAACGGTAAGGTAAGTGAACGGGTAGCAGATAGAAAACAAAGAACGGGGAACAGAGTTTAAAAATCGGATGGTAACAGATGGTTAAGGAACGCTGCTGTACAGAAAAGGGACGGAAAGTGATACAGACGATTGAAAAGGCCTGGACAACAGAAGAAAATGCTCGGGTAGCAGGAAAGGTTGTCTCGGTAAATTTTCTTGTCACATATATAATGAACGTTTAACCACCCTTCGAAGTGTAGGCTTTTTATTTTTGTAGTCAGGAAAGTATATTCAGCAATGCTTAAAAAAACGTTTATATATTATAATTTACAACCAATAAAACAGGGTCTCGTGACAGAGGTACTATATGATTTTTTCCTCGATCTGCGTCATGTTAGCATTCGCAATGGAGACACAAAGTATTTACTTATTCTGTGTCTGTAATTTTGTTTTTAATTGCGGGCTGAATATCTCTCTCTCTCTCTCTCTCTCTCTCTCTCTCTCAAAAGAATTTATAACAAGGGCTAACGTATAGTGATCGCTCTTCTCATAAGAAAACATTATGTAAGCAGAAATACGTAATACATGGTAGTCCAAATGTAAAATCGGGAGAGAAATAAATTCATCTAGTATAAATAAATCCTCCTAAAAAAAAAGAATTATGTTGCATGTAAGAATAAAAACAGTTAAGGAAAGTTCTCTGAACAGCCCAAAATATATAGAGATGATATAACACTGCTGCAGCAAGAAACAAAGCTGACCCACAAAACTTTAAATTGAAACATCGTCCCCTCGAGAAAAAAGGAGAAAGAAAACTCTTTATATAGCGTTCACGCTTTGTAAACACCACGGCACTACAAGGTGATCAGATAAGACAAAGCCCTTAATAGAAAAGGAGAGTTTACCCAGGAGAGCCCACTTTCATCCAACGCGAGAGAGAACTCTCGAGACGTTAAGAGATGACCTCGTTTGTTGCTGGAGTAGACAGAACACTCCTCTTCAATGCCCACCCAGCCTTTTAGGCATGATTAAAAAAAGGATAATGCATTATCTTGAGTGCAGAGAAGAAATGAGAAGCGTGACACAAGGATGATGAGTGCGCGCGCCCATAAACACAAAAAATGTAAATGTATTCACAAACATACGGTCATCTTTGGTTTGCTGTTCAGAACGGAAGAAGGGATGGATGGATCGAAACTCAAGGCGAACGGCGCACTCAACCGTAGATATTGATAACAATATTAAAGTGTAAGACTGGTTCCTATGGGTACCTTTGGGCACCGGACTCAAGACAGGGCGCGCCCAAACGAATATCGATAACAAAATTAATGTGGTATTATTGGTTTAAGGATTTATTTCCTTCCCTTGGGTTTCTACTTACTTTGGTTTTAAAGGGGCTTCGCTGATGAAGCGGGATTATTATACTAATAATTATACTAATAATTATCTTGTATCTGACCTTGATCCCCTATATTTTACTGTCATTTCTGTCATCACTTTCTCTAGCTTATAGATTTCGTTTTTGTTGTTCCTTGTTAAACGAGGCACTGAAAGGTATAAAAAAAAAAATTGAAAGGTTCGCCAACTTAATATTTTTGTGATACTTATATTACAACTTTCATGGTCCTACAGAGCAATTAATTACTCCCACTCACGGCAAAGCGGTGGGGATAAATGGGTACTATTTACTATGGCAGCAAGTCAAAACGAAGACAAATATTCTACTTAAATCAAAATTTAGGCAACGAAAACGCTTACCTATAAATGCATAGTGAGGTAAGAGCTTTAATGAATTTCTTCATATATATACATACATACATGGCTTCCGAAATTTTCTTTAGAAATTTATGCCTTTCTGAAGCCGTTGCTACCAGCGGATACAGAAAAAATTTTTCTTTTAACAACTCCTCCCGGACAGAGATAATTATTTTTCCGCTTATATCAAGGAAAAAAAAAAAGATTTATTTGCTTGAGTCCATACAATGTTCTGTCTTTTTGGCAATGAACAGAAATAACAAAACCATAACTGGGAGCTTGAAGCTCAATACCGCCGTCTCCAGTTTAACTCAAGGCTTTCCGTTGCTAGCTCCTGACGACAGACCGAAGTGTGTAATACAGCAAGACCTTTGCTTACTTGTACTTCCCCAGGCTACAGGCTAGAGCAAAGTCAAAGTTAATTTGCCATAACTGGTTTTCAAATTATAGTCTTATTCACATTTTATTCTCTCTGGATTTGCAGACCACAAGAACGACAGCGTGCTTTATCAGCCAATGTTTCGGTCTAGAAGTTCAGTGCGTATCAGAATTCCAGAGCAAGTATGTACAATTAGTTCAACATCCACCCAAAGGATATCAGATCCATGGAGTTAAATAAATTAAAGTTACCGAGTTAAATAAATTACAGTTACCAGCAATATCTTTTTTTCAATAAAAACACGGTAACTGAACAGACACCAACATAATGACAAAAATCAACAAATTATAAGAGGCATAACTCAACTGAGGGTAGATATTACCCTAAGGCAGATTATAACAAAGGAATCTTCAATTAAGTAATTAGATGTAATTGATGAGGCTTTAATAAATCGATACAAAGGCATGGGAATTTGAACCGAGAGCCTTCAAAAAAAGGAAAAGGAGGAGGAGGGACCTCAACCAAACTCCCTGATCTAAATACCTACAATGATTATGGTGATGCTTAACGAATAGCCAGACCAGACCTTGAGCCCAATTTGGATGATCAGATATCACATGATTATGTTAAACCTTCTTTCATATTTGTATCATGAAATGTTAGAAAACTATCAAAGAAAAATTACAAAAGATTAACACATGGGTCTGGGTCAATCAAGATCAGGATTTGTTTATGAAATAAATCCAGTAAAATGAGAACGTAAACTGGTGAGAAAAACTGGAAAAATTAAAGATCATGACATCAGAGAAAATCTAATCGAAGAATTATCAAGGAAAACACGAACGTGGAAAAATAGAAGGAAAAAGAAATTCATACAGCGAAATAAAACGTATAAATGACGTCACATTAAACACCATGCCATAAGAGATACTTTTCGATAGCGAATGATTTTTTATTCACTTTTCACATTTTATTTCCTGTTCATTAATTCTACACGTTCCTTCCTACTGTTACCCTTTGAGAAGACTGTTTATAAATTTAAGAATAATTTGTCACGGAACTTGAACCTAGAGAGAGAGAGAGAGAGAGAGAGAGAGAGAGAGAGAGAGAGAGAGAGAGAGAGAGAGAGAGAGAGAGAGAGAGAGAGAGAGGAGGAATGCTGTCAGTTCAATGGACGCAATAGAATGTCCTATGATTAGGTTGAAAATCCTCTCGGATAATCTTTGTGAAATAAATCACCGAATTTTTCATTGCGTAACATAATATCACATTAATTCTGTTAAATTTAGGGTCCTGGTTAAATAAACCAAGACCTGATAGAAATTATTGTTCAAAACCCAATGTAAACAATGACCATTTATATAACACTTGAAAACGAAAAATGCCTCAATTTAATTGAAGTTCCCTATGGAAAAGGAATAAGTGACAATCCCATCAAATTAACAAGTACATATGACATGAATAATATTTAAGTATATGCCAAAGAAAGTGATTAGACATAATTATCAAAAAGAAAAATAAATATATGGTACACAAGACAGAAAGCACAAAAAAAGCCTAAAAATACGTTACTTACTTAACAGATGTTAACAATACTAATGTGGTATTATTGGTTTAAGGATTTATTTCCTTCCCTTGGGGTTTCTACTTTTTTTAAAGGAGCTTCGCTGATGAGCCGCGACCATTACTAATAATTATCTTGTAACTGACCTTGAGGCTAATTTAGTTAGCAATATCCACAGGCAAATATATTTTACTGTCATTTCTGTCATTATACACACACAAAAATATAGCCTTCGAATAAGTAATAATTGTAAAACATCAAAACATTACATAACCATAGAAAATGACACCTCCACTTTAAACATAAGACTGCAATTAATAATAATTAGGCGAGGACAAAATGATGTTAGCTTATGCTGCAGGTAAAGATCATCTCACTCCAATATCGACATCATTTAAAAGGAAAGGAGCCCTGAACTGCTTCCCCCCCCCCTCCGTAAAAAAATCTGCTATTTTTTTTTCTCTTTTCCTGTATGGCCTGTGCTAACAAAAATGTTGAAAGGTTAAATGGTTACGATAAAGGAATGACCAAAAACAAATATTTTTTTTATCTGTAAAAATTAAAATTAATTAGCGGTTTCGAAAACTGCAACGAGAAAAAGTTAAAAACCACCTGACTCCAACTGGTGCTCTATAAGACAGCAAGGAAAGGGACAATTATCGCAAATAGGTCTTCGCTTCTTTCCTACCAATCTCTGTTCTCAGTCATCTGTGTAACAACCATCTATCTGATTTCCCAAAACTAATCCAAACTGCCTTAGATTCCTTGGAAAAGCTTCCGATGCCTGGCAGCAATCATTACATTTTTTTTACGAGTGGAAAATTGAAATTCACAGATGCCCGGAGGGTTTTTTTTTTTTTTTTTTTTTTTAAGAAATAAGTCTTTTTCTGGAACAAAGATTTTACTGGAAAGGATGAGTCTTCAAAACTTCCTTTAGATACGTCGGTCTCTCTTTACCTCTCTTTGTTCTCAGATTTAACAGTTTCTCGTAGTGGGGAAAAATGCAGTTCTTAAAGCTCGTTCGCTCTCTCTCTCTCTCTCTCTCTCTCTCTCTCTCTCTCTCTCTCTCTTAAATAGTTTAAATATTAAAAAAAAATAAAATGCAGTGTCATACAGTCTGCCTGTTGGTGTTCCATTTCTCTTTCCGTTTTTACGTCGGAGAAATAAAAATGCCAGGTAGGCAAGAGAGAATTCAAAACATATTCAAACTACACAGTGAGTACGCAACACTATGCACTGTCATCCAAATTTAATATATTTTTTATTTTGCAATATTCAATTACAGTAAATTAAAAATAAACTTTAATTACAAAATAAAATTACTACTACTATTAAAGACTTGGAATAACTATTGAGACTTTCATGAGAGTACACAACGTAAGATAACAATGAATATTTTATTTCCTTTAACCAAAATTCCGAATGCAAAGAAATTACATTGTGATTGTGTTTGACCTTCCAGCCTACAGATCTAATGAACTGGGGTATTACCAGCGACGGGGAATAAGGTATCTCACTTCTCCTGGCCAAACGTCATGAGTACCCGAAAACCATTATTTTCTACCAAATACGTTAGTTCATACATATCTAAAAATGTGCACATGTTTGTGCTTTGTGTATGTATGTATGTATGTATGTATGTATATATACACACGCATTTATGTATGTACATTTGCATGTAAGGTCCATACAGTCATGCGGACAAGTATACAAAACTATATATGACGTTATATAAGGAATTAATATAATCTAGAAACTGTAACATGTCAGAAGATTTTCCTATTTGATCTGGAATCCTGTTATCGCCGACTTGAGGGAAACAAATAAAAACCAGCAGTGACCTTCAAAGGTTTACTGATATATTCTGCCAAGTCATCTTTCGTTTAATGGGAGCAAACCAGTTTTTCTGTTTAAAAACTGGGCTTAAAGCACAAAATTAATGTGTAGTTCAAATCTAAAAATAAAATGTAATTATGCCTTTGCAGTCATCTACACAAAACATCTGTTTCATGACGTGTTTTAAAATATGGCTAGAAAAAACACGACCACTCCTCATGATGTAAGCTAAATAAGGGCAGAGGAAACTTGATTTATTACAACTGTAGCCTTGCCATGCGTAGTTAGACGACTTCAATTAAAAGAAATTACACAGTTCTTTGCACAACAAAAAAAAAAAAAAAAAAAAAAAACACTGAGGGCACAGCAAGTCTTTCTATGGAAGATACTGGCAAAGGAGAGTATGACGTGATTTTCTTCATTATAAATAAGTTTTGAAAGTTAAACGATGGAAGATGACATTGCATATACTACCTTCGATCAGACTGAAACAAACGCAGAAAAACAAAAGAACAACAAGAAATCTCACTTTCTTCACCAAGCTCAGACAACTGGCGTCACTGTTCCGCAGGTGGCTACGGCGAAATATAAAAAAAAAATCCTTTGGTAAAATGATTTAATAAGAAATTCCTGGGCATGCAAAATTCCATTTATCTTTTCACTCGAATCTAATTTCTTAGAATAAATTCGTTCCTTCATAAACCTGAGCCTCTGCGAAAGGTCATGCTGGTGATCCTAAGAAAATGTGACGAAAAAATAAATGCCTAGACAATGTGCCCGAAGGCGAACGTGGGTGTAGGATAAGTGTACTCCTACAATAGAAAAAAATACGGTAAAAAATACGTCAGCAGTTAATGCCAGAGTCATGGAACCCACAGCGAAGCGTGATACAAGTGGGCGTGGGCATGTTACGGGCACCGAGGGTGAAAACGCTAGGTGTGGGTACGGTACACAGTCGGCATGGGCGTGAGAGACCCGAGGGCGTGTCCTTGGATGCTGCTGCTGCTGCATGCTGCCATGAATCGAGATGACCTCGGCAATACCACGACCGAAAGTGCAAGGGGGGGGGGGTGACTGAGAGCTTGTTATCGAACAGGTAATCAAGGTCTCGGAGGATTAACAGACTCTAGCGGGTCGTGTGGCCTCGAGTGTCATTCACGTCAAACTGACGAATTGCAAAAGTTTTGGCATCCGTCAGGTGATGTTTACAAGTATTGGCAGAATGATCTTTAAAACCTGTATCAAGTATGCACATGCAAACACATGTCTTAACGTACAGCTGAAAGTGTACGACATTTCAAATGGAACACCTTACATTATGCGTTTGTATGAGCACAAAGCAAGGAGGAAACTAGACAATGAAAATGAAATAAGAAAATAAAATTATATAGTCGCTGAAACCCCTGACTATATACGTAAGTCTGACTTTTATGGTTTTGACTACTTCGAGGCATTCTGTCTTATTGCATAATTTCTGCTATGACTTCAATAGGCTTAAAGAAAAAACATGTCTATCATGTTTTACGCAAATGACATTGATAAGATAATGTGATCAAAGCTTCAGGGAATTAAACATTCATGCTCTTTAAGGGAACAGCCAGATGTGCACCTGTCTCGATATATAAAATGGCGGCCTTGCTGACAACAAAAAGATGGAAAATAATCGCCCGGGATCGCAAGTGATTTCCATAACAGAACGACTTTGCTGTCTGCATAATGTCAACCGCTCCCACACACTTTAGCCTTACGTAAGATTGGATCCGGACATTTTGATATTAGCCACTAGCGTTGCAACTAGTAAGGTCATCCATACCCTATTATGCAAGATCTAACAGAGTTTATCGATACTTTGTTGGATGATCTATCAAAATTATTGTTGGAAGTATCTACTATATTATAAAAACAAGCTAGAACAAAAGAAACAAGGAGAAATGGGTGAAACTTACGCATTTCTACAACTGATGAGGCTTACATTCTCAATTATGTACAAAAAAAATCATATGGTTTATGTTACCAAATGTCCCCTATACATTTAGAACATGAAGGTAAGTACAGCGTCCTTAAAGTAAATATATATATAAAAAAAACATGTGCCATACTAAAGATAAATACATACAACCGCATATGCAAAAAAACACAAATACCTTAAGACATACCATATACAAACAAATAAGGGCAAAATTCGTTGGACAAGCTGCGAAAGAAAAGGATAGTCAAATTTGCACTTTAAATGTCCAGCAGTAAAGCATTCTTATAGTCAATCTTTTGTCGGAAGTGTTAAACTTGAAATAATTAGGTGGTTTTGGTCTGGGGTAGTCGCACCTTTATATACTCGGCCTTTATTATTTTATTATTTCTCTAAAAGAAGTGTGTATGTATGTGCATATGTTAGGCGGTCACTTATATATAAATGAAAACTTTACCTTCAGTCGAAGTTTAATACAAGTATAGATATTAAATACGAGGAATATATACTTGTATGCATAAAAAAGTTTAATGCTTCATTGCTCTGTGCGAGACGCATAAGAATTATTTTCCAAGAAATTTACAACAGCAATAAAGCATGGTTTTGAACAGATGATGGCCATTAAATTCAAGTAATCTCTAATCAAGGTATGCATGAACGGAAGGCTCTATAAAAAAGAAAGTCACGAAAATGATACAGAAGGAAACTGGCAGAGATGAAGTCTCAAATGTGCCCATTACTCAGTTTAGCTGCCTCACTTCTTCACAAATTTGATTTGCTATTTAATAAAAGAAAATCCAGTATAAAAAAACAAGGTTAAATGCCAAGAGAAACTGAAGTTCATCAGACTCGTGATTTAGACACTTGAAAGACAAGGAAGGCGTGGTTATCCAAACAATGTGCATTGTATTCGAAGTGATTTCTGATCTTCGAGAAACTGATTTCTTTACTGAAGCGCTGAGAATGCCAATGCCCCAGTTACATGGGCAATAAGGCAATTCCTCTGGGAGGTCCTAAAGAGACAATGCCTTTTGTTATAATTGACATAAATGTTCATCTGCTTCGTGCCATGAAAACTTGAAATCCCTTCTGTGACAAAATATCTGTTTTTTCGCCTTACAGGTCAGAGCTCCAGAAGGCGTTAACCCAACGGTTCTCAGGAATACTTTTCGGACAAAGTTTATAAGCATAAGCCTTTTTCACCTTGCCCATCACTGCTTACGTCACCAGATGAAAATGGAATTTTCATGAACGGGGCTGAAATCCCACGCCTAGGATCTCTTTCGGGACTCTATAGTGTGGCAAGGCTGATAACCTGGACCATGATATTATTATTATTATTATTATTATTATTATTATTATTATTATTATTATTATTATTATTATTATAATATATATATATATATATATATATATATATATATATATATATATATATATTTATACATACTGTATATACATATATATATATATATATATACAATGTATATATATATATAATATATATACTGTATATATATATATAGATATATATATATATATATATATATATATATATATATATATATTTTATACATACTGTATATACATATATATAATATATATATATACAATGTATATATATATATATATATATACTGTATATATATATATATATATATATATATATATATATATATATATATATATATATATATATATATATATATATATATATATATATATATATATATATAGTTTCTTTCATTTATTGTGTGATGGATCTTAGAACACTTCAGGTGTAGAGTACTGGCTCGCACTTTCTAGGCCACTGGTTCGATTTTCTCCTGACGCACACCAGTCGACCCAACTATGAATAGGCACCGCCATCGGCAGGAGTAAAGACTATGCATGGGGCTAACAACATCATCCCTTAAGAGTTGCTGAGAACCAGAGTGTTCTAGTTTTCTGGTGTCACCCAGTCCATCGGATGAGAAGGTGAATGGTGGAAAAACAAACAAACAAACACACACACACACACACACACACACACACACACATATATATATATATATATATATATATATATATATATATATATATATATATATATATGTGTGTGTGTGTGTGTGTGTGTGTGTGTGTGTGTTCATACACGTATATGGGGTGCTTCAGGTATAAGAAATTGCCCACCACTACCGAGGATTTACAACGGTTCTAAAATCCTTCACAATAAATGTCATGACACCCAAACCTCGAAAGAAACTACCACCTGCTGCCGCTGTTGCTACGAGAACACATTTTCCCTATAACACTGTCCATGACGACTAAACATTCATTAGACCGGTGTTGTATGTTACCCGGAACAATAATTACTGACTAGTTAAGTAAGAAGACATAACTACAAACATATTTCAGCAAGAGATGCCAAGCTAAGCTACAAAGAGATTGCCAGCGAGGAGAAAAAATCAGCTGTAGCAGTGCTTCAGTGTCTTAATATCATTTTAAAAATCAGTCATTCGTCACTCGGAGGTAAAATCGACGCTTCATCAGTGGCAGCGAAGTTACTAAGCAACATATTCAGTAAGAAGCAGTATTTTCTTCTCGAGACGGGAACAAAATATGATGTTTTTAGATTTAAGTATTTGACAATCGTTTGTGGTTTTTAACTATTTCCTTACATATATTCAGTGAATGTTTTCATTATCATACCCACTCAGTTATCTGTCATGTCTAAGCAATCGATAAAACAATCAAGGTGGAGAAAACGGGGCCAAATGTCAACGGGTGCTTCACTCGGCAACATTCCTCCAAAATTCCGCAGTGTTACGGCCGACCTCATGAAGTGGTAGGAAAACTTTCAGAATGAATGCCAAAGTACCTTTCCTAGGCTGCAGGCCAATTAACGACCTTTCACTACGGTATCAGAGAGAGAGAGAGAGAGAGAGAGAGAGAGAGAGAGAGAGAGAGAGGTTTTCCTGTGGGTGCCACATAGCGCCATGTAAGTTCTGTTCTTGCTTTTTTTTTTTTACATACCGCTGCGTGTGTATTTAGGCACAGCTCGTGCTTTAGTCGCCGCTGAGATTGTAATGTTTATTTAGCCCTTCTCAAATTTAGGTCACACATGACTTCCTTAAAGTCGGCATTCCTTGAAGTATATAAAAAATGAACTCATATTTCCACTGCTCTTACTCAGACCAAGGCCAACAAAGGCCATCAAAAAGTTCTTTTTATTTGTCGGTCGTGAAAGAAATTTATTATAAATCGTGTTACATATTTTCTTCGGTACATACACGAGCACTTTGTTGTTGCAGTTGTTGTTCGCTGAATTTGTGCCACAGTGAAAGACATTCTTAATCGTCATGATTTTTCAGTGTTTCCGCAGTCATTATCACGACTCGGTGTCGTCTGGTCTTGTCACTGTCACTTTTGTTATTCTTCTCTTCATTAATGGCCAAGATGCCATCTGTACTGCCATCGACAATTTGGCCCTTGTTGTCATTATGAATTATCGCTTCAGACAACTCTCATGTGAAATAAGTTAAGATAATATATTAACAAAATTGAATCGTAAAAACAGCTGATTATTTCGGTAAATCCATATAAAAGAAATATAAAGCTCAACATCTGCTAATGCCTGACAAGTGAATTTCCAATGAGATAATGGAGGTCAGCATAAGGAAATTAGAAAAAAAATATGAAACCTTCGCAGTTGGAGATCCATATTTACATCGGCTCTCATGTAACAAACAAGGTGAGGTCTAATGGAATGCATTGGCAAAGAAAAAGAAAAAAAAACGGTAAGAGGAGTAGGGCAAGTACGCTGAAATGAGTCTGTTGCAATAGAAGCAGTAAATTTGGAAGATGTTGTCAAGGAAAGGGAAAGGAAAGGGAAGGGGCCAAGGTATTAATCTAAAAGGAGGTGGAGATAGCCATGGAGGACGAAGGTAATATGGAGTACAAGCAAGAAAACTGGGAAGAATATGGAATTCACACAAGTATAAAAAAAATGAAGTCAAACCAAAAAGCGGAAGGAATAACATAGAATACAGACTATGAATGGGGAAAGAAAATTCATTCCCTCTGCACAAAGAGGAAAGCATGTACAGTTCAGGCAGGACAAGAAGAAAAAGGGGAATCAGACTAGGAATACGGAAGACTATAAACTAAACATGGGACGGAGAAGGAAACGGAATTTATATTTCCCATACAAGGAAAAAGAAAAAACACATTTTCACGGTAAGTAAATGTGCAATTTAAACGAGAAAAATATATACCGAGACACTGAGTTCAGTTTAAGATACTGGAAGAGAACATTCACGCAGGGGAGAGGAAAGAATATAGAAATCCCAATAGGATTAAATATGAAAATCAAATTTGTAAAAAGAAAAAAAGAAAGGAATACAGAGACAAAATTATGAAATATGACATATATTTCCACGAATCACATGAATAAATATGTCGTCTACACAAGGAAAAGTAGAACGTATAAGGAGTTCAGGCGTCAAAGTTCTGTCTAGACCATTCCCTCGTCAAACTGCGTCTCTAGTAGTTGTTAGTAAACGTTTGGTTGAAGATATAAGAGATATATTTGATTAGGTTACTGAATATATATGGCCAAACAAAGAAAAGCATGAACGGAAATAATGAATGACTTTGAAATGAAGAGTTTTCATGCCAAGGTCTCCAATTTCCATTTCTTCATTTCTATTTCTTTCTCTTCCATATAGTTAAAGCCAAACTAAATTCCTTTCTCCATTTTAACCCTGACTCAATAGACAGTTGTGTCCTCGATACAATTCCACTGAAGGAATGCGTTTTCTAGGAACCGACTACCTATTATCGCAAAAATCAAATTTAAGAAATACTATTTTCTCGGCAAGCTATTCTTGTGTAGACGTTCTTATAAAATGACAGAAATAATACATAATCTTCCTGATTACACCATAAATCACTACAAAATATATATAAAGCAAATTCAACTATTATAGTGCTCGGAATAGCAGCTGAAGTGTAGTGAAAAATAAAAATGAAACATTCACGACATTAAGTGACAACTTAGCCATGACCTGGGCAAAGACACGTTTGCGACAAGCTAGTCTTACGGGCAATCGCCTAAGGAAATAATGAAGAAAAAATTTCTTCCGCCATTTATGACTTTGCAACGAGCACATAATTAAGGGATTGACAGATAACAGCTCACAAGTCACGGAAGCGATAGTTGTTTCATTATTGGGTTGACTGATGCCCGGAAATTAAGTGGATTAGTTGAGCAAATGAACTTCCGGACTTCTTTTTCAGCTTATTCAAGTGATCAGGTGCGTTATAAATGAACTTTGGAACTATTTATGCTACTGACCAAGTTATCTTCATTAGGAAAACTTTTGTAATACATTTCAGTCTACTAATGCAGTCATACTTTAGCTTTTTAAGATCTTGAAATTACTTTATTTGCTTATGATGGAACTGTTTTACCCGTTTTCCTATTTATTTTGAATATATCCTGACACTTCTTTCCATCGCATTGATAAAGTTAACCTGTAAACTGACCATCACAAAACTAACATTAAATGTGCATGCTCTCCGCAGTTCCAAGTTTTGTCACGTTCCGTAACTTTAAAAAGGTACACTAAATATTTAGGTTTTTTTTATCATATTCAGTACCTCTGGAATTCCTAAATCTCCCACACAAAAATGACTTATCGATAAAGCAATCACAAGACTCTTGCATTACAACAATCAAAAACAATATTCAAGCCATTGGAAAAAAAAAAACTGAAAACCAACCTTCCTAAACGAAATGAAAGTTTTCCTCGTCTTCTCTGATGCCAATCCACAGTAGAACTTTTTCAAAAATCACTAACCGCAAATGTATTGGGCACTAGTTATTCGTCCATCTTATCGAAAATTTGTAAACAACCGGAGATTACCTCATCAACAAAACAGCAGTACCTAGTGTAGCAAAAAAATCTTTTTCGCATATACGTATCTGCATACATACACATACGCAAGCACACACACCCCGCACACACACACGTTTATATATACGTATATATATTATACACACATATATATACATATATATATATGTGTGTGTGTATGTGTGTGTGTGTGTGTGTGTGTATAAATGCGTATATGTCTCTGCACGAAAAAGGACAGGTTTACGCTCTTGAAAATTTTTAGCGTCGTATGATTTGAGCAAAAAGAATTGATACGACCAATAGTAGCAAGGTTAGCATCATTGAAAAGACTGATAGAATGCCCTGAGGTGGCTTGGCCACGTGAAGAAAGAGGTGTCGATAGCTTGGTGAAAAGTGCGTGTATTTACGAGTTTTTGGCTGAAAGGAAGAGGAAATGCGATAAAGTTTTGGCTGGATGGATAGGAAGAAGGCATCCAATATTCACGAAGCGGCAGAATGGACGTAATACAGGTAGAAAAAGAGTGAGTGTGTGTGCGTGTGTGGATTAGTTGGGGGGCAAGGGATGTCGACCCGTTGCTGATGGCCCCTACTTTTCAGGTGAATGAAGTGACTAACGCTGTAGTAGTTTTCGGCGCAGTATGTTCAATACGTTGGATGAAGTCAGTCACGCAGCCTTGATTTTCTATAGATTCACCTTCTAATAGGTGCTAAGGTCCTTTTATCGATATTATCTATCTATCTACCTCTACATATACACATTATACATGCACACATATATATGTATATATGTATTTATATGTATATAGATACATACATACATACATATACATATATACATTTATACATGTACAGTATATATATATATATATATATATATATATATATATATATATATATATATATATATATATATATATATATATTTAATTTCAAAACGACATTGTTGCCGAAAGCAAACTTTGCAACAAATTCGCAGATCACAGCTGCAAATAACAGTTATTCAAAACAGATGAGATAAGCGGCATACGAACACATTTGACAAAATTAAGAAAATAAATTGTAAACAAAGAAAGTGGTCAATATGTGATATTTCTTTCCCCAGCTGAGAGCAATTGAAAGGAAAAATGTTGCCCTTCCCTTCTCATCAGGAATATCGTTCAGCGCACTAAAATTATGTTTCCTAGACGATGACAGTAAATCACAATAATAATAATAGTACTGATAATAATGATAATACTGCTTTAGTTGCCAGTCTTAATAATGATCAGAATAAAAATTCATGCAGAAAAAAAATATGAAAGGGGAATTCCCTTATCTGTGCACTGTCCTTGAGATGAAGTTTGTGCCATTAAATTATAAGCGCAATTTGACTCTAATGTTGCACAATTCCCCTGCCAAAAGCGAATGATTAGAACCGCAACGAAGGATCAGAACGCACTGAGAAAACATTAAAAAAACTGTATTTCACGGCATTCTCCAATTGACATAACCTGTTTGTGCCTTACATTTGTCGAAAACTTACAACCTCTTATTACTGTCAGCTGTTGTAAAATTGCAATGATAGCGTCCACATAAAAACGAAGGCGCCTCATTTGAAATTCACAGTTTGAATATCAGATAGCCGTCCTATCCTGGCTATTAAAATAAACTCGAAATATTTTTTCTATACACGTTCTGCAGAGTCAAACCAACCTCATGTGACCCCAGGAATACTGTCTTGTTTCCAAGACTGTTGGACCTGATTATATCGATCTATGCCAGTTTTTCTTCCATCACCTATCGTTAATTTCAAACATACTCTCTTATTTTCCCCTGGCAGTGGAGTCCATGGATAACGATAATCATGATATGTAATTCGCAGGAAATAAGCTGTGTATTCCATAAAATTACCCCTCAGGAATAAACCTCTTCCATCGTCAGAATGACTAGTGATATCACTCAGCGGACGTGACAGAGTTTACCTATCTACTTATTTCTGCTTAGCGGTTATTGAAAAAGACTGAGAGAAGAGTATCATGTCAACATGTCCTTCCATTTGCAGCCAAATCATGTTTTGTTCTTGTTGGTATTGTTCACAATAATATTTTTATGGATATTTTTCCTACGGGAAATTAAGCCAAGAATGCATCATCAAAGCATTACAGTCTATTTTTATGGATATTTTTCCTACGCGAAATTAAGCCAGGAATGCATCATCAAAGCATTACAGTCATATTTAATCTCTTGGACGGATGAACACATATAGGCTATTTAAGGCATAATGAAAAAGACTAAATAATCCATGCAGTGTGCATCGTTGGACCCGAGCGAAAGATCGTGGTTGGGTTTTAATTGTTTTGGGTGAGTTGTGGCAGGTGAGGCGGAATCCAGTGACCCAGGTAGAGCTTTCGAACTTCTGATCTCACCTTCAAGGTCCTAATGTACTGCCCATTTCGGAAGTCTGTCTATGATATCGAACTTATTCGGTCAATGTCAGGAGAAAAATTCAAATAAGAATTACGGTAAGAATAAGAAAAATATGCAAGCATTTACAGTATTACTCACACATCGAGTGTGGATAAATCATAAATTATCATCCAACTGATTCTGCGCAAAAAGCTGAATATTTTTATTTCAACATGTAACATCCTGCTACATGCGACAGTGACACTGTGTCCATCAGCGCTGAGAGTTTAATGAACCACTTGAAGGTAATCGGTTGAGAAGTAATGACTCAAAAGTACATAAAAACAATGGAATTTAAACAGTCCGGAGTGGGAAGTACAGGTGACTAAGGATTTCAAAATTTCCCATAGCATTCCACAGACGACTGGACTGAACTTGCGGTATGGCCTCCCCAGACAAAGTTCCCAAAATTTTCACCTGAGTAATGGAGGGAAATTAAACAGAACCGCAGAGTAATAAAATAAATACGTCATACAAAAAATACGTTAATGTGTCACGTTTAGTAAACACCCCGTCTGAGAGAGAGAGAGAGAGAGAGAGAGAGAGAGAGAGAGAGAGAGAGAGAGATTTCCATCAATTTATAGGAAAAGCAACCAAAGATATTCATCTTAAATATAGGACTGAAAAGCTGGAAGCCCGATCTAATTAAGGCTCCCGCAGGAATGAGATTATGATTGAAATTCTCTACTGAATTAAAGCATCAAACGGATTTCCTCTTTTACGGATGAAGTAACGCAACATCTCTTCGTGGTTGCACGAGCTTTCCGCCTTACATTCTCTCTCTCTCTCTCTCTCTCTCTCTCTCTCTCTCTCTCTCTCTCTCTCTCTCTCTCTCTCTCTCAAAAACACGTACACGCTCACACAATGTATCTTTTTGGTTTCTGTTATTCTAAAGGTAGCTTTACAATTACATCAATACAAACTATACTTGGAATATGAACATACACAGTGGAGGAATGTATGTATCGCTTCAGTTTATTATTAATGGTCTCGAAATCTTTAGTGATCCCAAGAGATTTATGTTAAACGTTCCCTATTTAATAGCTCCAGCGTTAATTACCTCTGGACGAAAATTGCACCCAGAAGACTTCAAGCAAGCCATTTTGCTCTTGAAAATTATAGAACTGAGTGCGTACCTATACCAGCGTCTACGTTCCAGAATAAATCTACTCTTTCATTTTTAAAAGGTTAAATACTCTGAGAAACATATACACTAATTTCCTATTATGCGTAATCGATAGTTTCTTTCCCTTCTTTTAATAAGTTCTGCCCTTTTGAGCCAGTTATCACCTGTCTTTAATTTTATTGCAGGTATTCAAACGCATTTCAATTGCTTCTTTTTTCGTGCACCTTTCCTTCATTGTTACTATTTCTGCATCATCGATTTTATTCATAACTGTTTCATTCTTGCCATCCAGTATTCACGTTTGTCTTCTGTTTATGGGTTTTTATAATTCATTCTATCAACACCTTGTGTATTCACCTCCTGTCCCTTTCCCCTAGCTAATTTTCTTTTGTATTTTTTATCGAGATTTCTTCATGTTCTTCGACCTCTGATTTGTTTCTCTCTCTCTCTCTCTCTCTCTCTCTCTCTCTCTCTCTCTCTCTCTCTTTCAAATAATCTTTCTCATCAGATGTATCTATTGTAATGCCTCTACTTTATATATTCCATATATGTGACCCTGAGCTGAAATAAAGAACAATTCTCAAGGGTCCTCAATCGTGTGGCTACGTTAAACGTCAGTTTTTCGGAGAACACAAAAAGGAATACACAGAAAGCAAGATATGTATTTTGTAAGACTGTTGATTCAACAAAGCCTTATAAAGGATTACGTATGGGATATAGCGAAACACGGATCGAAATATCAGAACATAATATGACTCTTGGCAAAGCGCTGCATACCCTATAAGAAACTGAGCTCTACTGGACCAGCTAATGAAATGGAATGGCATCCATCAGCCACTGATACTTTTCATCCATATAAATTACAAGTAATGGAAGTATATATTTGTTCAGTTATTATAAATTCTCTGAAGCATATTATGTAGCAAAAAAAAAAATTAATTTTGCCCCTAATGCATGAAAAAAAAACAATACCAATGAGTCATTTAAGCTATACAAAGCACCAGCAAGGAAAGCTGAATTTCGTCCACTAACCATTAGCAATTTAAACAATGTCAAAATCCCATTAAATATAGAGCACCTGAGAGATATCTGAAACGCCGAAGGCGATCCGCTTCAAATCTGTTGCAACACCGTGAACGGCAAAAGGAAATTCCTCCGATTCTGAGTCCAATGACCAAGGGAAAAGGACTCCGGTGAATGTGTGACCTCTGGACTAACTCTATTTTGGTGAAACACGAGTTTCTGAGGGATGTCTGGTTAAATGGCGACTCCGGAATAAGTTATAAAATCAGGGGACGAGAGTGTAAACAGTAAAACTGAAACTTAGTCATCGATTAAAATAAGGGAGGTGTTGAGCATATGTTGAAAGAATCTGAAATCCAAGTACAGGTAAAATGAAGAAGTCAAAAGCGAATCATCAAATTTAGGGCATTCTAAACAAAGGCGAGATCAGGGGATTTGTGACGAAGTGGTGAAATTACTGGATAGCTGAAAATAAAACGTTGAAACTTTAAACAATGCTTGCGCCCAAAGAAGGCAATGGGATAGTCAACAAGAATCATCTTAGATTAAAGCACCCAGAAGAAATAGCCGATGGCCTCATTCTCATTCACGTGTGATTAACTGACCTATCATCTCGTTGCAGTACGAACATAGCTTTTCATTAGCTGGGTAATATATGCTCCCTGTTGCTAATTCAGTTCAACCTTATCTCAACTTCCTCATACCTGTAGCCCGATAAGGGTTAGATATCATGTTAAGATATTCTATCTAGATGAAGTACACAAGTTTTTATTGCTGTTATGAAAAGAGTTCGCTCTGCACTGCTTCCAAATTGTGAAGCAATGAACATCAGATTTCTATTCTCAAATATTCCGGTTTCCGTAATCGATTAAATACTTTCCTGCAAATCACAAAACATTTTATCAAATAAGTTACCTTGTTTCCTGGCGCACCGAGCGAGTAAGTATTTTTATTTATCAGTACCTGTTTACACTTAAATCTTCCATTGCCCTTAGCATTATAAATTCCTCGCTCGTCACTGCTCCCTTAATCAACATGCAAAGTTAGTAGTCCTCCAGAAAAGAACAAGAAGATTTTATTTATCAAGGGCGTGGTTCTATGAAAGCCGACCAGGATGCACCTTTATAATGGAAAGGTAACCGCTGTTTAAGACTTATTTATCTGCAACTGCTCTCATTTTTTCTAACACCGGTTTTTTCTCTTCATGCACCGGCGGTTTTTATTCCACGCCAAGCCAAGGTACATATAAAACCTGCTTGGCTGCACTGTTCTGTCTAACCGACCGCACCAGGAACGTACTAGATTTATAGGAGGAAACTAAACATATGGGGCTTTACCTATGAAGCGTACGTGAGGTGGGTGTTTTTATCGTTATGGGGAATTACCTAAAATATCCCGCTAGATATAGAGCACTCATAGTACACGTGCGATACGAATAGCTACGCCGTGCTTTTCTTATGGAGTCAAAATTAAACATAGCAGAAATATCAACGGAAAACTTAAAAAGATTGAAGAATATATTGATGTAAATATAAAAATTATATTAATGTCATCACAGATTAATTTTGATACCTTTGTGTGTGTGTGAGAGAGAGAGAGAGAGAGAGAGAGAGAGAGAGAGAGAGAGAGAGAGAGAGAGAGAGAGAGAGACAGCGCTATAATACTCTCAAATTACAAGTTGTAATTATTAAAAATTGTCTCACTTTTCACGGATGGAGGACGGAAACTTTTGTCTTTAAAATAGTAGAAGTAATAATAATAATAATAATAATAATAATAATAATAATAATAATAATAATAATAATTGGTGGATGTTCCCGACAATTTGCATTTGATATTCCTCCTCATAAAACTATGCCACTTCTTTTTTTTTTTTTTTTTGGCCAGGGGAAGAGGAGCATATCTTCACGTAATGCTAAAATTGTGGTTACATTTAATTTTTTTTTCTTTGTGAAGTTCATTTCTGGGTTTATTTAACATTTTTTTGCGAGAAAGGGTAATTCCTGCTCATGACAAAGCTCAACTCGTGAATGTGGTTAATGACTTCATTGTCATGGCATCAGAATGTCTCACATGGATGGTTCAGAGAAGGGAAATGACTCATCAAGGAATCCGCTTCTAAACAAAATGAGCTGGGACATCAGAAAGTCCGTAAACAAATTCTAATAAAAACCAAAGTGTTTGGGACATCAATAAATGCAAAACAAACCAGAATAAAATCCTATCTGTTCAGGATATAAACAAATGCAAAACAAACCTGAATAAAATCCTTCGTGTTCAGGATATCAACAAATGTAAAACAAACTCGAATATCATCCTATGTGTTCAGGACATCAACACATGCACAACAAACTGGAATAAAATCCTAAGCGTTTGAGACATTAACAAATTCACAACAAACCCGAAAAAAATTCTACCTGTTCAGGACATCAACAAATGCACAGTAAACCGAATAAAATACTATGTATTAGGGACATCAACAAATGCACAACAGCTACATAAAATCCTTTTATGAGGGACATCAACAAATGCAGAACAATTAGATAAAATCTTGAGTGTTCGGAACATCAACAAATGCACAACAAGCTAGAACAGAATCCCAAATCTTCGGGACATCAACACACGCACAAACAAACATACCTAAGCTTTGGGACATCAACAAATGCACAATAAGCCCGAACATAATCGTAAGTGTTCGAGACATTTAACAACCACGCAAAGACGACGGAATATAAGCGTAAGTGTTTGTGAGCGATGCTAACAGCAGTAAACCACGAGAAAATAATTTTACTCAAATCCCTAAAAGCGCAATTAACAAATCCATATGCGTGCTAGTGTATGGTATTATAAACCGTTCAGATTTAAAATGAATTTCATTAACAAACATGGGCCTGTGTTTGAGGTAATGAAACCGTTAAGATATCTAAATAATAATGTTACCCCACATGCCTGCTTGTGTACCTAATTATGGAACCATTTGATTTAAAAATAACTCTGTCAAGTAACGTGTGCATGCTATGTAATTATGAAATCGTTTTATTTAAATATTTTCTATTAATCTATATGCATGCTTGCGTGCGAACTTGGAAAAGCTAATATTTAGAAATAACTTAATCAAACCACTGGTCCACTATTCAACACAATTCTAAAGAGGGTAGATTTAATATATAATTTTATTTTGCCTGTTGCTCCAACTAACACTGAGCGTTTGTTTGTATCAGCAAGTCAGCGCAAGTACAAAAGAAAGCTCAGGTTCCAAATTAACATCCAACCTTATGCACGTTGAGGCATGAAAGTCTGTTTGTTTCACCTAATGCTCCAGCCGTCAGATCAGTTGATGTTCATGCACGTATGTACGGGTCTTCATCGTCAAAAAAATGTTTTTGTTTTACCTTTTGCGCAAGCCATCGCATACGTACAAGCTGAGTTATGATGACAAGAGCCACATCTTTCGCAAACCTTGGCATTAAAAATAATTAACAATTGTTGTCGAGCCTTCCACGCCGAAGAACTTGATGAGGATCGCGTGAATGCTGCCCTCTTAACGATCCCCCTTCTGGCCGATGACTTTCACAGTTTAACAGTTAATGACTCGGCTTATGTGGCAATACACATCAACTATTTAAAACTTTCTCTGCTTTGTCTCTCCATTCAGGATTGGGTCCCCTGCCTTGTTATTACATTTTATCCTATCTGCTTCACCGTAAAATAAGAGCTTACCTCATAGAATTTTACTTTAATCATAATATTCATTGCTTCTTAGGATATCGTGAAACTGTCTTAGAGTCCTAGAAAAAAAATAATGTATAACTGAAAATTTTTTTTAAAATACTATGAAAAAAACACGGGGAACAAAATACAAGTAAGTACTTTTAGGAAAATGAAAATATATCAATGAATACATAAACAAAGTCCATAACAATAACACTGCAATACAAAGGCCGCAAATTAAAAATACAAGACAAACGTCAGACTTGAAGCGCAACAGAACTATCAGCGAGCTCCCTTTCCCTGCTCCAGTTAACGATGACGAAACTACAGTCCATTATCTGATGAAGGGTTCATGTACATATGACCATATACCTTCCTAAAGGTCTCCTTCTGTACCTTTTGCCAAAGGTCAAAAGCATCGAGGACACATTCATAAGAACAACGCACGAACGCCTAGTTCTTTCTTACATGGCATTCAATAGCTATTTCCTTGTTTTTGCTATGGAAGATTTACGAACAGACAGCAGTACCGTGATGCAACGGCTTTTGTGGTTATTGCTTCGACAGTATTGGGGACTTCCTTGTAAAACTGTTTATTAATGGTGAAATCTTTTTGCTTTTCTTCGTTTGTAATTCCCTAAGACCTATTTTTCTATTTAACCACCTTTGCTCTCCTTAGGTTACAATGCTAAAAACGATTGCTAGTAGGCATTATTTCAAAGATGATATTTCTAAGCAAATTATTCTAAATACATTATTACATAGTCTAACAAACCTATGACTGGCATGGAATTCAATGAACATCCCCATTACGATAGTCCATGTGGTATTCACCTAATGTCTGAAGTCCTGAACTGCCTAAAGTGAAGTCAAACACGGAACCATCTACATTGTGACATAAAAGGTGACCATGAACTCATGAGGGACTAATATTTACCATTTGCCTATGTGGGCAGTCCAGCAATAGAAAGGAAGAGTCATGTAAAAGCAATCCCCCCAATCCTTTTCTGCCCTTCAGCTGAGAAATTTTCTTGTTTCTTCAGTTTTAGGGGACTATTATATTCAATATATATTCATTTATTTTCCCTTTAAGTTTCCATCATTTTATGTATAGTTTTTGGCTGTCATTCCTTACGATTTTACCTAAAATATTAATATAAAAAATTATCAGTTTGCTTTCCGTAATAATTAATGATGAGTATTAAGAATATAATCGAGCGTTAGCGTAAAACTTTTGTCTAATATACACACAAAATGTGAGTAAAAATCTTTGCACATCGGCAAACAGGGAACGAAACATTTCCTTCCAAACTACATGCACTTTATTAAGGCATATAGTGGGGTATTATAAATACGAGGGGAATATATTTTGCCTGAAAAGGATGAAATAGCAAAAGACGTGAGGAATAAAAGGAAGATTTTAACCGATTTGGAGGAAAATTCACAATCCCCCTAATAATTTAACAATTTCTTAAATCTCATAATGAATGAGAGAGAGAGAGAGAGAGAGAGAGAGAGAGAGAGAGAGAGAGAGAGAGAGAGAGAGAGAGAGAGAGAGCTTTCAGATTTCTGAAGTCATATATATCACTAAACAATCATTAAATTTGAAACACAAACACACACACACACACACACATATATATATATATATATATATATATATATATATATATATATATATATATATATATATATATATATATATATATATATATATATATATATATATATATATATATATATATATATAGAGAGAGAGAGAGAGAGAGAGAGAGAGAGAGAGAGAGACAAACACGGTTATCGTAGTCCAGTGGTTAGGATACCTTACCACATAGGTATCCAGGGTTCGATTCGCAAACGAGGCAATGCGATGTATGGACGTACCGGTAAAACCAGCTATACCTTAAATAACGTCAGCAACAAATTATGTACGTGACAGATGCCTAACTACGGTGTGTCAAAGTCAGGCTATCAGAGTGAAGAAGGACATGGGGCTAGCAACCTAATCTCAAAACAGTTGCCGAGAATCGGAAGGCGTATTAATAACCTCTGGATATGATTTGTGTACGGACAAGTCGATTAGGTCGAAAATATGTAAAAACTGGGCTCACCCTGTATATGTACAAAGAGCTTAAGATGCCACCTTTCCTAGCCTAAGCATAATAATTATCAGAATTAGAGAGGACGAAAACAAAACAGAAAACTTGATGACCATATGTCTGGGACTTGGTTCAAAACATTAATGAGTTCCTGATGACAGCGATGCTTTTTTTTCTTTTTTTTTTTCAAGAAAACGATAAAAGTAAAGTTGCTATTTATCTATCCTCAAACATTTGGTTGAAGAAGGAGGCAATTCCTGATCAAAAGCCAAGATAAGTAAAAATGATTGCTGGCAGCTTTTGGTCTGCGGTGTGTCATCCCATCCCCAGCACCCCATCTCTCTCTCTCTCTCTCTCTCTCTCTCTCTCTCTCTCTCTCTCTCTCTCTCTCTCTCTCTCTCTCAAGTCTAGTAACTCTTACTTAAATATACAAATATTAATACAAAATACAAAAAAGACCCTACTTCAATCTCTCTCTCTCACGCGCGTGCGCGCGAAGATCGTAATTTCATTCCAATATCAGCTTGTCGTTTAAAAACATACAATTTGGCTTATAGGGAGGATGAAACTGTGCAAATGAATGCAATATTTCAAGAAAATCACGAACATTCCAGGCGAATTTACTGAAACTTGAAACTACGAACCACTCGTAAGAAAAAGCTGTGCTGAAGTGTTTCCACGCGGAGTTTTGCAGTACATAACTCCAAGATGTGATGAGGTTACAATCTTGGGGACGGCTGACAGTTCACAGAATGTCGCGAATGCCATTTGACGTTGGTCAAGACCAAGCATCGCAAGGTTGATAATTTTTAAAAAACCAGTTTTGTAATACGCACTGGAAAGTTAAAAAACTAAGAGAAACATTATACTCCTGTTTAATTTCTTTGTCCACGAGTATTTCTACTTGACAAGACTGATTGGCTGACTGATAATAACTTGGCCTCGATTATGACTTTCAATGCCTGAAATATATTAACTGTTAAAATGAAAAAATGAGAGAGAGAGAGAGAGAGAGAGAGAGAGAGAGAGAGAGAGAGAGAGAGAGAGAGAGAGAGAGAGAGAGCGGTGCTAAGGAAGCTTAGGAAGGATATCACACTATGTAAGAAGTTCAGTAGCGGGAACGTTTTTTTGTTGGCTGCTCATATGCAAATGACCTCCCTCACTTTATCACCACAAATGCCAACCACAATACCATACACTACCAGGTGGAGGTAAAGAGGCATTCCAGACGCATTCAGGAAGGCAAAACCTCGACAGAATTCTCTACCGGCAGAAACGTCCATTGTTGCGAGCTTAATAATGTAGGACAGCAAGAAACTCACCTGTCTCGTATATTTAATGTTGAAGATAACAGAGTAGCGGGAAGTCTGAAGGGATACAAGTACCTGTCCTGATCCAATGACCCATGTAACGATAGAATTCCACTCAAATAACTGCTGCCGACAAACGCAACTGGAATTTCAGGTTAACTATCCAGCCCATCGATTTAAATTTGGCAGCTGATTAACGAAAATGATAATTTTTCGGTGGCTACAAAAACTACAGCATTCGCAACAATTATGGCGCGTCTATATGAGTGAACAACTTCATTTTTAAAGAAATACGCACATAGCACATAAGTATTTGAATGCAATCGCAAATGCATACACGAACATTTACGTGCACACGTATATCTTTGTGTGTGTGTGTGTGTGTGAGAGAGAGAGAGAGAGAGAGAGAGAGAGAGAGAGAGAGAGAGAGAGAGAGAGTTTTACTACAATCCGCAAAATATATGTCGTTAATTAGTCTTGAACTTTATAAAAAAAAAAGCAAGAGGAAATTTGCTATAGCAAGGAATTCACAAGGCCACACGACAAGAATTTACAGAAACAAAGGAAGAAGGTTGAAGGAAAAAAACGATGGAAATATCTAGAGCGCATAAGTGATAACATCCAAACAGCACTGTTACTCCTAGTGGTGTAGCACGAATTCGGATGTATGGACGGGAGAGAATGATCATTTATTTGTTTTATAAAAAGGAACGGGGCAGAACAGAGGAACCTAAAACTTGGATATTTCATATCTGGTAAAAACAAAAAATAATATATAGCTTTAAAGTCAAGGATGAATTTAGTTTTGCACGCTTTAAGAACTCCTGTGATAAAGTGGAGAGATGTGGGGAGATATGAAGCCATCATATAAGGACAAGATTGAAATTTTCTGAAGAAGACTCAGGCTCCAGTTAGCCTAGGGATATGGGAATAATATTATTATTATTATTATTATTATTATTATTATTATTATTATTATTATTATTATTATTATTATTATTATTATTATTATTATTATTCAGAATATAAACCCTATTCATAAGTACTAGCTTCTAACGAATATGGTGTTCACTTGAAAGAAGTAACAGAAGGTAATAGGTAATACAGAACGAAGAGATCAGTTATTAGAAAAGAAATAATAAATTAAGAAATTAATAAATATATAACTAAAAATATAAGTGATTTATTAAAATACAATGAAAACTGTTTTATGGTAATAATGCGTTCCATCTTGCTTGAACTTTTGAAGCTCCAATTGCACAAAGTCCTCTGGAAGAATGTTCCACAGTCTAACGGTGTGTGGGATAAAGGACCTCTGGAACTAAGAAGTCCGATAGTGAGGCACATTTACTGCATACTGGTGTTGCTGTTCAGCAAATCTGGTCTCTCTCAGCAGGACCAGAGGATCAGGGATCAGTTGTGAATGCGAAAGATCTCTGTTAAAATACAACTTAGGAAAAACTGACAAACAGCACTGTTACTCCTAGTCGATGGTCCAAGTCATAACTGCTAATGTAAGGAAACAGAAACCTATCACCACGAACCACTCTATCTAAAAGAGATAAATCTCTGGCAGAAGCAGACATCCACACCTAAGAACAACATTCTACTAAAGGAATGCCAAATGACATAAAACAGTTTCCTGTAATTTAACCACTGTCATGGATATAAGAGACCTTACGTACAATGCCTAACTTCCTTGGGGCATTTGCTGACACTTTCAGTACATGTTTCTCGAAAGTAAGATGCGAGTCAAAAGTTAAAAACAGTTAAAGCTTCAGACTCATTCAGCAGAGTCCCATCCACCTGAAGGGGAGGATGGGGTGGGAAATCTGTGCGAGATCTGCTAATCAATAGTGTTTTCGCTTTCCTGGAGTTCAGCCTCATACCCCACCGACTACACCATTCCCTAATCCGCCCCATGTCACGATTGAGACTAAGGGCAGCTTTATTTCTAATACGTGGAGACTACTACACCCACAAGTGTCGTAACATGAAAAAGTATACGAATTTATAAGAAAAATTAATTGTCACATTCTCCGGTATAAGGGAACACGGTCAAGAAATGATAACCCGTACGTAAATGGAAAATTTTTTAAGACTAACAAGTAACAAGTAATCATACTATGTATAGCTGTATATATAAAAACCTTATAAAAAAACAGGCCCTTTTAATTGTTAGTCAGCGATAGCTAATGCTGGCCCTTCGGGTCATTAATCAAAACGCCAAAGCTGAGCTGTACAGGGATGTGTAGGCTCGTAGGTCACAAGGGCATGACAGACAGGAAAAGACCCAGTAAGAATATTAGTATCAATGATGCAAGTCATAATACTTTCACAAGAAATGTGTCGTTAAAAAGTAGAGGCTAATACAAGGTAAAAAGAGGCTCCTCTCCACTCTGAACTGATTTCAGAAAATTTTAGCCAGCAGGTTTTCTGCTTATGCAAATTTATTTCGTAACCAAAATTTCCGTAAAACTCACAACTCCCATTATTAATTAAAACGTAAATGAACGCTCTAGTAACCAGCTCTATAGGAGAGAGAGAGAGAGAGAGAGAGAGAGAGAGAGAGAGAGAGAGAGAGAGAGAGAGAGAGGTTTACAGCAACAAAGAATGTGGTCTGTAATGCAAGGAAGATGAGTGCAGAACTGTAATCCTCTGCACGCAATAGATGTCGTCTTCCACTGGTTTCCGGTCCATCTACAAATTCATGCATTTGCATGATTGCAACACATGAAACTATTCCAGCACGCATATTTCCTCTCTCTCTCTCTCTCCTTCACCTATCCACGTGAACACTAAAACCACGAGAGTCACGACCCAAAAGTCAATAAAAAGAAATAATGTTGCCAAGAGGAAAACGAAGTCACGTGACCTCATGACTGTCTGGTCTCGAGTCAGCCAGCTGTACACACCAAACGCATTCACGTGTTTGGGTGTAAAAGAACGTTGGCACGGAGACAAGGACTGAATCGCTGTCAAATATACATCAATACAGTATAACTGACTGATTATCTGAATATTTTGCGTTGGTGTTTGCATAACTCAGTGCATGAAAGCAGGTAGACATTATACAATAGGGAATTATCTATAATTGACCTTTGGGGTCAAATTGAACTTTTTCGTTCTGTAATGGAACGCCAATAAAATCTTGTCAATCACAGGGACACATTCAAAGACTTTTGGATTCTTGGATTCATCTTAGAGCTGGGCTTCCGCAAAAGATTCAAAACGTTTTAATTTTTTACTATCTTCTCGTAGATCTGACTCGAAAATTTCAAATGAATCGCTAAATAATGATTCCGTCATTAACCAATGATGTTATGAAGCCAGCAATCTTAACAAAGTCAATCAGTTAATTAAAAAGAAGTAGACTACCATGTAATGAATCAAATGTAATGTGTCTGCCATAAAAAACAGAGAACAAGAAAGATAAGGCTCTCAACGCCTGTAACAGAGAACAAATGAATTTTGCAAGGCGAAAACATTTCATTTTGGTTGTTTATACAGAGTACACACCTAAGGAACAATGGCTCCATTGGAGTCTTAATACCATCACGACATTTAAAGCTGCGAAGGAATGACAGAGGCCGCAAGGCAACTGAGTGATATTTTCTCAGTAAGGACCTTTCAGTGTCCTTGTGACTTAGTTCATGTCTTTATACTCAAGATCCATGAACTCAGTTTTTATTAGTATTTTTCATTGTCCCCATGATTATTTATTTCTATATTCAAGCTTTACAAAAACAGGCTTTCATTAATACTTTGCAGCGTCCTTGAGGCTTAGTTCGCATGCATTTTATATGCATGCTTCTAGAACGCAGCCTTACATTAACATTTTCATCGTCCTTGAGGCTTAGCTCATATTCATATTCTATTTAGGTTTTACAAATGTGTCCTTTCCTTATTGCATAAAGAGGTACCAGATCTAGTATCCGCTTAGAACGCTTCAGAGCCAAGATATCCTTGAATTAGCTCAATAATTACCAGCACATCATGTGAATAATTGCTTCAGCATTCCCCACAAAGGAGCGGATGGATTCCACCGCTGGATTAAAGCTATTCGCTCAATCGGCAAGCAATTCATCTTAAGGTGGTACACGATAAAAAATATTAAGAATCCAAACAAAATAAAAAAGGACACACGTACAAACACCTCACACGTGAAAATGATTCGTTCAAAATCGAACATAAACCTCCATCCTTCAGAATAAAAATAAAAAAAAAAGACTTGCAGATCAATAGCGAAAGATCACGGGGTTTCTGCAGTCTTCACATGGCGAACAGAGTCCTTGGTTTAACCCCTACATCATTCTGGTTTGTGGGTTCAGAACGAAATCTTACATTCAGAATAAAGATCCTATAGCGATTTCTCATAAGGAAATCTAAGACAGCAAGAGGTCATTCAGGAATAGGATTCGTACAAAATCGATCACGGGGTCCTGCATCATTCAATCAAGAAGCCACAGCCTTGAATCAACTGCACAAAAAAGGAGTTAAAATGAGTCCCAGTTATTTAACATATCCAAGGACCCAGTGGGTCCTGTTCCCCTTATTAATCGTCGCGTATATTTTTCTTGGTCTATCTTATCCCATTTCAAAGGAAAATGGATAAAATGAAGGAGGGAGATGATGAGGTGAAGATGAAATAAAACTGAAGAAGTAAATAAGTAGAGAGCAGAGGAAAAATGTAACAACCAAGTCACCTTTATTTGCTCTGAGCCAATCTTGAAGCAAAATGAAAGTCAGTCACTAAAACACATTTGCTATTTATATCAGTTTCGCAATTTTACGACTCCGCACAAATTAAAGTCTAACATCATTTGTTCTTAGATGTGGAAAAATTAGTTACAGTGGCGAAACATCAGGTAATATCATATCTTTCTTAATAAACCAAAAGAAATAATTTTGTCATAAAAAGTAAATTAAAATATTGCTACTTTAACAAAGAATCGGTTAACTGAATAATAACTGACGCAGAGTACAATAATATACAGCGAAGGAAATAATACGGAATTTTAAATGTGAAAAACATGGCCTCGGTGAAAAAGAATCGACAATCTGACTAATATATAAGTGAAAATGAATAAATTAATGTATAACTGAATTCCTGAATAAGTGTCAATACCGGACTCACCATACGAATCACATTTCCTGTCTGTCAGGAGTGAAAGAGGCGCAAGTAAAAAAAAAGCTTCTCAATTGAACAGAAACAATGGGATGTAAACATACCAAACAATGTCTTTCACCTGACACGCTGTAATGCAAACAATCTGGCTCCGCTAGGTGAGGACGTAAACAAACGGGAGGGACGTGTTTGCTATTAAACATGCCAGGGCAACACAAACGAGAGAGAGAGAGAGAGAGAGAGAGAGAGAGAGAGAGAGAGAGAGAGAGAGAGAGAGAGAGAGAGAGAGAGAGAGAGAGAGAGAATACCTATCGAAGCAAACATATCGATAAGACAACGACATTACTCTTCCCAAATTTATTACCTTCTCAAAATAAAGTACATGTAATTCTGTGGTCGTCTCTAACTTTGAAATATATGTTTATACGGAGATATATTTATTGCTGTGCGTGTTTGATAAACTATGTTCATTTACTTTAATTGACTCAGCACTGGTATAATACGAATGTGTTCATCTGTTCTTGTATATGAGTTCATATTCGAAATAATTATATGTATGTATATATATATATATATATATATATATATATATATATATATATATATATATATATATATATATATATATATATGTGTGTGTGTGTACATATAATGTCATTATAAACGTTTCATACTTAAAATTGGTAAACTACATAATAAATATATGCACACACAAACAAAGTAAATAGGTCATCTAACAGCGGAGTTGTAGTAAAAAAATATATTGTTTGCACTACGTAATCTACAAATCTAGAATCAAACAGTTTACCGCTGCGATTAAAATGAAGGTGTTTATATTTCTTCAATGGTCGACCAGTATATATTCTTTTATTCATTAAACTAAAAGCGACAACGCGGATTTCAAAGCCCATTTGCAGACCTTGTGTACAGCTAACGGGTAATATACAAACAGGAAAAAAAAGTTAATGTAAGGACAACTTGCCAATACATTCAGATACGACAGACTTGAAAAGGGGAAAAAAAGGATTCTAATTACCTAAAAAATTTTTTTAAATTATAAAAGTTTCATTTTAATACGAAATTAGGACTACGAAAACCGCATCCTAAGAAAAGCATCTCGCACAAGAGCAGTAACCGAATTAAAACAAATATGCTTGCAAGTTCTTCACGATATATGTATAAGAGGACCTATCCAGTAATACTGTTGTCAGGTGTAATATTTTCTGGCAAAGAGAAACAGAACCATCTCCCATTTCTTCACAAAACACATCGGACTTTGTGCAAATAAGTGATATCTGCTGCACCAAATTCCTATAGGAATAATAAAATACAAATTACGATGCTTTTTTTTTTTTGTATTTCAGATCTATATACTATCTTACGTTGAATCAAATATAGGTCAATCAGCACCCTGGTTCGGGCACAAAAACTTAAAAATTTTATATCAGTCACAAATGAAATAAATATTAAAATTAAACATACAGGCTCCCCTGGAGAAAAATTCCAACATAATTTATGAATTCCAATGGGTTCAATCAAGCTGGCATAAAAAAGAATAACCATAATAATTTTAGTGAGAATAAAAACTGAGCCAGATGAAACACTACGGCAAACATAAGTTCACCGAAATGTACGTAAAGAATCCGGAAGTTATATGGTTTGATTCTTGACATTTGTGCAAAGTCATGCCAACTGTGATTTTTAGCTATCTTTTTATACATTAATCCGTTTCAACTTTTTCCATCTGTTAATAACTTTTCGGGGCAGTTTTTTTGCTTAAAGTTTTGTTGTATTTTTTATTGTGCTTTTAGTCATAACATTGTAAGTCTAATGATTCTTTTCAGTTTTTTCCTATCACTGCATTCACCTTTCTGTCTTAAATATCACTGAAGAATGCAATAACATTGCTTTAGGAGCGTTACTAAACGATAGCAACTATTGTGGTACAGTTCCTGTGTCAATTAGTACTTTTAACGAATGACCGGAAAAAATAAAATCGCTAAAAATTATCACATGAATATAAAAAGATACAAGTATTAAAATATTCTTGAAACTGATCATGAACGCGAATGCATAACCAGCACAGTTATAACAAAGTAGTATATCTTTGCTGCAATAGTAGACTACCTGCTGAAACACTGCATCGAGAAGCTCATGAGCGAAAAAGAAAACGAAATCGCCATACTGGTATTGTAAGCTCCAAAATGTGTTACTGTATGATTCTCTCACCTAAGGTAATACGTCATTCTAATTGTAAGCAATTATCTATTATCAATTAGATTCCAAAAAGGGCCTTGTAAAAGAAAAAAAAAGGCACAAAAAATGGCAACGTTAGCCGGAGCAGAAGAGGAACATCCATCCATTAACGAGCGAGTAATTTTCTAGTCCGCGATTCGTGCCTGGCTGCAATTCGTCATTCAACTTCATTGCTTTTATATGCAGTTGGTCTGGAAAATGCCATTCCCAACCTTGCGATTTTCTTGTCTTTTCTCAGGCTTTTTTTTTCCCAGAACAAAAGAATTTCTGCTCTCTCCATACGCCTTCCGTTATCAAGAATGAAGTCCAGATCCAATGAAATGCCAGAATCAAGCAGGCAAAAGGCACCGCGGATTTTAATATTCCATGAAAAGAGAAAATCTTCACGCGTTTGCCGGGTTTTCCTGGCAGTGGAAAGATACAAGGTTAATCTTTGTGAGCAGCATTTGCTTATATTTTTATAATTTCAGAACGGTTAAGAGTATGTGAATGCTGTTCTTGAACATAAACTTTAATTACGTTACAAGATATTAATAATAATCACAAAAACTAAAACTATTTATCACCTACTCCGAAAATCCCGTTGCAACTTACCATGGAGGATCAGTGTAATGAAAATGAAGGTTTTATACGTCCTTGCTCACTCTACAAAAAACCTTACTCATCTCCTATTTAATAATAATGATTTTTTGGTGCATTATCTCGTTAGTTTTGATCAGGTGGGATAATTGCAGAAAATCATCTTCTAGATTCCCCACCCCCATGTCATCAAATACCACTTGATGATACATTCTCACCTTCGACATTAACTATCCATCCCCTGTGCATCCTCGTCCGCTCTTTCCTCCTGCTTGCATCCAGTCATCCGCAAGAGCCAAGTTCCTCCATTTAAAAATGAAAACCCCCATGTCATCTTTCCCTCCCTTTGCTCTCATCATCCATTCCCTCCACCGTCTCGCCTACTCCCTAGCCCTCCCCTTACTACTCCACCTTTTCCGCGAGACCTCTCCCGCCCTTTCCCTACCTTCCCGAGGCCCCAAACACGGACGGTAAAATCCCCGGCTTCACAAAAACTCGTCTGGGAGGGCGGCCAGGGAACGGGAATGCCATTATCCAGTATACGCTTACTATAGTTTAGAAAATCTAGTCCTTAAATTGCCCCTCTGTAAAGGTCATTTTGTGGTGCATCTCCAGAGGAGAAAACAATTTTTTTTAAGGTATTTGTTTTCTCTCTCCTGTACATCTTGATCTACTTTGCCCGAGTGCAAGTTTCCAGAGAAAAAAAAAGGGAAGAAAGGAACTCACGACATTTCTCAGAAAGTAGAGTGGAATTCCTCCTTTGTGAAATTCTTTGAACGCTTTCACAACGGGATGCTTATTCCGTCAGCAAGGTGGTTTTGACGTGCTTATTTGGTAACAACTGCTCACGACTGTACATAAACGTTACAGAGTTATGCTCTTCCCTGAAGTGCAATGGAAGAAATCTTAAACAGAAATCTACGCAGAATATCCGTCTTAACCATAAACGGGAGATCCTCTTTTTCATTTATCTTGTCATTTTTCTAAGACTGAATTCAGCAGAATGTGAAATATAGATAAAATATTTTCCGTTTGAGAACTCATTTTCATCTATACCTAATTTTCAGTATAGAGAACTTACGAATAGGATTACTGGAAAACTAATTATAAATAAATTTAAAATTTTTATAAGAATTCCTTTTCTTACCTTAATTGCCATGAGTAATCATCATGAAAACGTGATCACGGTATAGGCTCAACGCTATCTATTCATTGTCGGTATCCATTACGAGTTGCTCTCCAACTCAGAACAGGTAAATTTAACTCTAATAATCGATGTGTAAGCGGAAATATATATTTATACATTAGATCGAATTGTTCTCTCAGTTTTCTGAATATCATGAAAAGGCAATCGATGAAAACAACAAATATTTCAAACACTTTTTCAAAGATCCTTCCCAAAGAGAAATTCACCCTACGCTTGAGTATAAAAGGATTTTAATCGCAAATTTAAGAGAAATTAAACCTGCTTTTATACATATATATACATACATATATATAGATATATATATATGTATATATATATATATATATATATATATATATATATTTATATATATATATATATATATATATATATATATAAAGCCTGAGAAAGAGAGAGAGAGAGAGAGAGAGAGAGAGAGAGAGAGAGAGAGAGAGAGATTCTTGATACTGTACGCAAAGAGGAAAATATACGCAAGAGGATCACATAGAAGGCAATCTTCTTTATAATCTTCTCTGTGGGAGTGTCTATTTGTCGACCTCCGTCCCATGCCCTTGAAGTAACCTTACAAAGACTCATTCTCCAGTTGATTAAGCACAAAGATGAAATTATGACAAGATGCATAAAAGTGAAGTGGAGAGATAGTGCAGTTCATGGCAATCTACTGAAATTCCAAGGGAGTGGTCAGTTAAAATGATTTTTAAAACCTTAAAACTTCCAGTTCGTTGAGAACATTAATGATAAAATAAAACGTTACAATGTTTGTAGGCTACTATGATTATGAGATCTCAGTTAGAATTGTTCGTAACTTAAAATCATTCTAAAAAAAAGTCATCGATGGGAAGTACAAAAAGAAACGAACATTAATAAAGTATAACATTAATTAGAAATGGGAAGATATGCATCATCAACTAATATTATTCGGAAACAGACTTTAGTCTCTTGGCAGTATGTTACAGTTCGAATATACACAGAAACATCTATGACATCACATACAACGTATTACCAACCGAAAGATATTAATCTAAAACACGGCACGATTAGTAGCGAAAACTACTGTTTCCACGAATTTTCAAGGTAAATTGCATATACCTCTTACGGGCCTTTAGCAGAGAAAATAATAATGGGAACGCTACAGGGAATGAACACTGTATCAAGAACCGTCTAAGAACGGATTACTACTACCATGCACTGTAGCAAATTGCTCCTAGGCGGGGAGTCGGGGGAGCCAGTCATTCAGATGCTGGTCAAGTTTAACTTGTGGCTGTTACTTCTACGGCTAGACTACTGTGGCTCTTGAAAGATCAGTTTCATTTTGATTTTATTAATGCTAAAGATAATGGTTATTATTTCTTCTTTCTACCTTATTTATCGAGAGAATCCTTCATATTCAAATCAATAGACTGTACTTCGTTCTCCATAGATTTATTTCCCAATAAGTTATCTTCCTTGGGAAGGTTACTTGTTTTCTGCCTGAACGTAAACTTTTTTTTTTCGGGGGGAGGGGGTCGTCAGAACGAAACTTTGTTACCCTTATCGTACTCCTGCTTACTAGATCTGTTTCCATTGTACTGCATCTCATTTTCCCTTTTATATCTCAGCGACTTCGCAACCCCTGCGTTCTCCGAGTCATTCTTTTGCTTTCAAATTGCCTTACGAACCTCGTCATACCTTCATCATATCTTAATCGTGTCACAGATATCGAATCTATGCACAATATTGTGTTTCTAAGTTGCTTTAAACAAAAATCATCATATAATTACTTTCAACTACGTTCGAAAAACCTAATATCGATTAATGAAATTACTTAGGAATGAGGGCTCTCCCCAGGCTTTGGTTTAATTATATTACTGTATTAGAATCTACATCTTTTACTGAACTTCAGAAAACGACATAATTTTTATTTCAGAAAGTTTAAAGTGTTGGTCAATGATTTGTTCCATGAGATAAAAAAAAAACACTTACACGAGTATTAAACACAGAACAAATTGATAAATTATCAAGTTACGTGCCACTTTTTGGAAAGTTAAAAACATATCTTCTATTATTTTCCGTAAAAATAATTACCTTCTCACTGGAAGACCTAAGAGGATTAGCTTTCCTCTTTTTCGTAAAGAATTAAGACAAGTGGATGAAAAATTTGCATAAAGTTATCCCGTTCAAGTGAAAAAAATTAAAGCCTATTATTTAAAGAAAACGCAAAGTATCATTTTAAGCTTTCATGAATCAAAGAGCTAGCTACTGAAAAACAGAGGAATTAACACGCTACTTTTCAAAAATATTGAGCCATTTATTTACTAGATAGGGAACACGTGTTATTATTTATTTATTATTTTTTTTTGGCAAGATGTAACGGCAATTAATAAAATACAATCATCAAACCTGTCTGTGCTCAGGGGTTTGCATGTTCAACGAAAGTGTTTCATTTCTTCTTCTTCGCGAAACGGCTCTTTTTGATCGTTCTTCACACAAAATCAACCTTCTTGTCTTTAGCACAACAGCCGCGACAGATCCCGTGCGTTTACTTTTTCGAGGTACTAAAAAACTAGTTCCATACCGCCTGCATAGAAGCGAAAAAAAAAAAAATCACCCGGATACTTTCAACATTTCTACCGTCTGCTATTATTTTCCTTACTGGTGGGGAAGACCGAGCAAGGGCCATGAAATCAGGCATCGCAACGACTGTGGTTATCAAGTTTTTATTTATAATAATTTGGATTAAAAGCAATAAAAGTAGAATTTTGTTGTTTTAAAGAAATACTCGCTCAGTCCATGCATACTTTATAAACACTTTCACATGTCACATTTAGCCTGTAAACGTAAACAACAAAAGCGCGTGATTACGGACAGATACTTTCACCAATCGTAAATCCTTCAATTCGAAGCAACAAGATCTTCCGGATGTTTGTGATCTGTACCGAGTTTCAAGGCCAAACACTAATTGCAGAAAAAGTAAATTCTATAAACCAAACCGATAACAAAGTTCATAAAGCGACTATAAAACCAGTTAAATAGTAAAAAAAAAAAAAAAAGGAAAAAACCTACCTCTGAGAGGAAAAAACGCTTAAAAGGGCCAGATTCAGTATTCAAGGACAGCGCCAGACAGCCTCAAATTTCCACAGGCAAGGCGACACCCAATGACTAAATGATGAAAAAGAGGCGACACCGTCGACGGCTACAAATTATCAGCAAATAATTCTAATAACACTCAATAATAACAAGAACCACAACAAAAATCGAGGACAAATGGTGAAATTAATCGCCAGAGACATAACCGATACAGTAAAACAGACTCACGTCAATCTGCTTCTGTGAGAAATGTTAACACGGACTGTAGCTACACTCAACGAGTGAACTACTGATGTGAAACAAATATAAAATAAATATTTTTAATTATAATTACTACTATCACTACTAAACTATTCTGCCGGGTAGCTGAATTATCCATTTATCTTTATCGATGTATAGCGAGCGGCATGATTAACCTAATCTCTGGTAACACTCGCTTGAATTCACAATTCTATAAGAGTGAATATCTTCACATGCACAACCGTAAATTCTCCTACATGGGTACAGCCTCTTTGACCGATGACCAGACTATACCAAAAGCGTCGGTCAAAATCTGAATAAAAAGCATCCGTTACACGTTCACGGCTGGCCATTCCGTAACATTTCTTGAATTTCTTACCTGCGTCACAATTAATAATCTTCTCTAGTTGGATTCATTTTGGGAAATTCCCGCCAGTCCCGATCTGGATCACCAATATAAGAGAATCAAATAATCGATTATCCAGCCCTTCAAAATCTCCTCGTGGTCATAAAATACTGAGTTTGTCCCCTAACTCGGATCACCACCAAAACAGAATGGGCCTAGGATCAATTCAGTCTTCCCTTACGGGGAAAAAAAAAATCCTGACCATAATTTACAACACATCTGAGTTAATACTAGAAATAAAATTTATGGTGACAGCATTTGTGACCTTTGTTACTGTCACGCCAGTTAAATAAAATAAAATAATTAACCCCAGCGATGACTGAGAAATGAGAACGGTAATTTATACGATAGAGATGGTGATGAGTATAAGTAAACAATTATATATTTCAAGAACTAAAGGAAAAAGAAAAGAACGAAAAGGCATAAAAAGTCGTAATCCAAATACATAATCACATTATCCAAAGGTATTCAGCCACTTTGGAAAATGCTGCCCACTGGAACTTCCTTTCACGCTTACCCATGTCCATTCCATAAAACAACATTTAATTCTCAGCTTTCATGAGTTTTAAAAGAATACTTAAGAAACACATTTATAGTGTTTAATCCTTTCGTCGACAGAACATTATGCTGCTATTACAATACGCCAAATTTTGTGTATGCAAGGCACGAAAAAGAGAGAAAAAAAAATTCGCAAGTCAAGATCACGGGGATGCTTCGGCAGCTTTTGATGTTAATGCAATGGATGAAGCTCGGTCAGTGGGTGGGGAGCTAGTGCCTCCTTATACACATATTTATATGTATACACACACACACACACACACACACACACACACACATATATATATATATATATATATATATATATATACATACATACACATACATATACATTCTTTTCCCGATTGCTAACTATTATAGATGCATCTGAGAGAATTAATTTTCTTATTCATCGCTCCGTATGTGTCGTTGATGTCTGTCTTATGAATATAGTTGTTCATCCCTGTCTTTGGTGACTCTGACACGATGCTTATCGCTATCATGCACACATTGTTCGGTATCACAACTTGATGCTCAGGAAAGAGTCACCAAATGTGAAGAAATTCAGTGGGAGATATTCAGGATGCAACAGGAACTGAATCAGGGATCCTGCTGGTCAAAGACAGCAAAGATACTGGAAATGAAGCTGAACCGACAAGTCTGTGTGGACTCGTGTTACCACGCTAAGAAAAGCCTGTTCTCTCCAGGGCTCAATGCATAGACCTGTTCAGCGTCGGATAACCGGAGGGAAAACTAGTTCGACCCACAAGGGGGCTCTAGGTTACATGATTTGTAAGAGCAGATGGGATAAATTACTGATATCTAAACCGTGATGGTACATGAGAAAAAAGGCCACGTTTGTTCACGAATTCTGAAAATCTTATTGTTCAAAATATTTTTGTGGAAAAATTATCTCAATCATCAGTTCACTGGAAATGTCAAAGACGACAGTAAACTGCCACCGTAATTCCACTTTTCAAAAAAATATGACACAAGTTTGCGCTTGGCTGTTTTCACAGGGTCTGCACACCTTTCCATAGTACAACACTTTTCTTGGCGTATAACCTCGGCTGACAATGACCTTCTAGGAGCAGCTCTTGTAATTAAAGGTGGCTAAAACCTTGGCAGTACCATCCTCTGAATTATTCATCATTTAATGCGTGCCTCGACAAAAATCTTGCAGATGAGTCTCCGCCACAAAGGTTGGGGTTCACTGGCGTGAAAGGAGCTTTGCAAGGTACAGCGCCGTGTACGCATCGAGGGGAAAAAACCAGCCCAATAATTTCTTGAGGTGGCCTTCAGAAGTCCAAGGACCTTTTGGGGGGGGGATTAATCCTCAAACTCCGAATCGTGTGTGCGCGCGCGCGCATTCTTTCCTGTCTGTGTGAGGGTGTGTAGGTGAGTCGCCTGGGTAAAATGACTTAGTCATCTGAGAGCTCATCACTCGAATATGCCTCGATTTTCAAAAAAAAAAAAAAGTAAAAATGAACACATTAAAAAAGGCCAGTCACTCACAGTTGTCTTCATCCAGGGGATTTGCTGACCAACTCCTTGCAGATAATTTGCGCTCTGAAGGAGCAATTTCGAACTCAGGTTTGTAACAGGAACCATGTTTCGCATTAAAGGGCCCACAGTATGAAGTAAGTATTCGATACTGTCAGAATTCCTCTAATAAAGAATCATGTTCTCTGCTTCATTACACATTTTAACAGATATTCAGAGACTACTGTAAAACCCATACATAAATTTATCAAAAGATAAAAACTCTTCTAGTTTTAAAAATTCTGCTTAATGTCACGGCCACTGGTATTCAGTAAACTAAACTGAAAAGGACGTTATATTGTGCGCTCTGTAAATATATAAAAAAATAAATTAAAATAAAATAATCTAACTGCCACCCTCCTTTCTCTCTCTCTCTCTCTCTCTCTCTCTCTCTCTCTCTCTCTCTCTCTCAGGACACATCTCCGGTGTACCTCCCTAATAATATCATGAACTTCATTAATGTCAAGGCATAAAAATATTACCAGACCACCGTCTCATAAGAATTTCCATTTAAAAACGAATAGTCTTCAAACGCTTTGAAGCAGAACTGAGAATAAAAAATTCTAAAAACAAAAATCATACTCTTGAAACATCCCTTCGTTATTGTGTGGGCGTTACTCACTGGATATACAATATTACCAAAAAATGCAAGTAAGGGATCCACACACCTGGATTCAAGTCTTTGTGCATAAATACATGGGTAGTTCAACAAGACCATGTACAAGTATAAACATTTATTTGTTCTATATACATTTCCATTCCAGGCGTGTGCATATACAAACATAAATCTCAACTGTTACCCACTTGATTTCCTAAATAACAGTCCAATTCACTATAGACACACCCTTAATTTTCAATTATCCCCGTTTACCCAGGGAAGTCCCCATGATAAAAACGGCATTAACTTTGATGAAGACATTACATCTTTTCCTTCTTATCATCTTTATCATATAAAATGGCTCCGCTTTCTAGTTTCGAAATCTTAAATATGTAAACGATCAAGCATAAAGGACATAATTTGTAGACTATGACCCATATATATAAATATATATATATATATATATATATATATATATATATATATATATATATATATATATATATATATATATATATATATATATATATATATATATATATATATATATATATATATATACATATATACAGTATACTTTTTAGCTTGTAGTACGCTTCATGGAAAATGTTAATTACGTCACTGCGGATGATAGTAGACAATGCTTTTATAGCAATTCGAACGAGAACTGACGTGTTTGTGATCAGTCTTGATTACAAATGAAATACACCCATGCCAATATTTATATATATATATATATATATATATATATATATATATATATATATATATATATATATATATATACTGTATATATATATATATATACTGTATATATACTATATACATATATATATATATATATATATATATATATATATATACTATATATATATATATATATATATATATATATATATATATATATATATATATATATATATATATATATATATATACTGTATATATAGTATATACATATATATATATATATATATATATATATATATATATATATATATATATATATATATATATATATATATATATATATATAAACTCTGAAAGCCTGATGGCAATTGTGAAGCTAATTCCTTTGTAATAATGATTGCTCAAAAGCACGTTAATTCTCATTGACACGATTATAGAAGCAATGTCTGCTATCGTACGCAATAACTGTAATTAGCAGTTTCTACGAAACCTAGTACAAGTTAACACATTCATTAACATCATTTTCTTTTCAGACTGAACGACCTTGTAGGAAGGTACGGCGTACCTTCAACGACACGCTCCAAGTCTCATCGCTGAATTTCGACCTGTCAGAGGCGACGCCACACCCATTGCTTAAAATATTACGCACACGCTTGGTCACATGCTGCTTCTGTTATTTCGAATCGGATAGTGTTACGCAATGACGTGTTATTTCGGACAAGTACACCATACGTGATCACAGATCACATGCATTACTTCGCTTAGGTTCAAATGGTTTTTTTTGTTTTTGGAATCGTTAGTTCTTTCAGGCTAAAAATAACCACAGATGTCCATAAACAGTAGAAAATGAAATTCAGTCAAAAAAATCATAAAAGAAATTTAAATGCTAATATTCTGGTATATTTTATCACATTCAAACGTTTGCTGGATTACCCTTTCTGAACGGATCAAGTAATGGAAAAAGCAAACCCATTATAGACCTCCATGAATAACTTAAACAAAGCTCGTACGTATGTAAGTATGTGTGTGTGTGTGTATATATATATATATATATATATATATATATATATATATATATATATATATATATATATATATATATATATATATATATATATATATATATATACACACACACACACATTCCACGCTTCTTTATAGTCTTTCATAAAGTTACTTTTCTCTGGTTTACTAAAACCTTCATACCTACGAACACGCACAAAAAATACAAAAAAAAAAGGTAATCAAACTTTCATCACCAAGGCTTCATTCAACCTTAGAGAGCAATTTAGCATCGCAAGAAAATCTCATTACATCTGAGGCACCTCAAGAATTGCATGCTGCATCTGAAATCGGCTGTTACATAATAGCCGAGAAACTGAACTAGAGACATGAACTCGAATCCTCATTGGTTTCGAGTCTCACGTCTTCCGTACGTGTCCTTCCGGTATCCTCTGCCAAAACTCTAGTCACAGGCTTATCTTGTATTAATTATAACCTCTAAATAATCATCGCCCACCACATGTTTTATCAGATCAGATCACAGAACAAGGAAATAATAATAAAAATGAGATGATGATGATGATGATGATGATGAGCTTTGTTTATGTTACTTCGTTTTATGAACAGGAGGTTAAAAACAAATATAATTTAGTGAAATCTTAGTAAACAGGTACCGAATGATTTGGATAACGGGGGATAAAACAACGAGGATTTAATATTTCAGCATTGATTAGGCTTTGGCTGTGATGTGCATTAAAATCAGTATAGCTTTAGAATGATCCACTTCCGAGACCTGGGTCCATCAATTTCCGAACTACTTTCATCCGGTTACGTTTTTTTCTATTTGTAGTCACTGTCAGGGTGAAGGTCCATGATCTCGTACCTGAATGAATTTGCTAGAGCAAGCCTTCCTGTTCAAACAATGTTAGCGTCTGACGCGTACAATGCTTGTCTGTTCTCTCTCTCTCTCTCTCTCTCTCTCTCTCTCTCTCTCTCTCTCTCTCTCTCTCTCTCTCTCTTCGGTGAAACATCTCCGTTGGAGAGATGGATCTGATGTTACTCTAACTTGCAATCTCATCAAAAGAATTATCTCTATTACTGAACTTCCTTATTGCCATCTGGGACCAGATAAACATGAAAGGATGAATCAGTAACATTTTATTACAAAATTTACAGTTTTATGTAAAATTACATACATACTCCAAAGATGATTGCTGCAGATAAAACTTTTTTCCAGATATTTTTTTGTGTGGAAATACTATAACTACTTCTCAGAGAAGAAACTAAAAAAATTATGTTTTCCGACAACCAAACTGCAGGCTATAAACCTATACATAGTAAAGAACTTTCAGCTAAAAGTTATTCGGCTGCATTTCGATTAAAATGTAAATGTAATGAAGTTTAGAAAAAAATGAGTAATATGAGAACGTAAAAGCAGTGTAAAATCTAAGACGAAAATACTCTGTGCCAAGAGTCATAAAGATCCCGTTATATATTTATGAATATTTATAGAAATTAGCCTCGTCAACTGGGTTTTCCGAACATTTAGCATTCGTAAGGTGAAAGTCGAGACAATTATTAATTCTGGTGTTCGTTAAAACTTCCCCAGTTTAACTATAATGCCCAAACTCATCAACCTTGTACTACTAAAACTCATCGACCTTGTACAACAGCTTCTACTAAGGCTTTTGCTACTTCTGCTATTAAAGGCTCCTTTACGAGTTCCATAGACTTGAGACAGGCGCTAAAGGTATGCAAATGGGGCTGACTTCTTTTCTTCATAAAAACTAGAATAAGTCCTTACAGATGCCTTTCACACTTCTTGCTGAGCTGTAAAACGGTCCTGTGACAAATCCCAAATATGCCCCCCTACCTTCCCACAATAAATAAATAAAGAGCTCTTCATGCTTTGCTGTTACTTTATGACTGAATGAAGTTTATTTTAGGAAGATGATTTTCTAAATTAACCTTTATTATCATTATAATAAATCTACACTTTCCAGCAACAAAGACTGATTCACTTATTTATAATCATACAGTAGTATGACTGCACTGTCATTAATCATGTCTAAAAATACATTATAAATATATTTCGAAACAAAAAAAAAAGCACTCTGGCAGACATCAATATATGATGTACCATCTCTCAAAGATTCCGTAGCATATTTATTGAAAATTATTTGGCTCCTCTATTTCTGTATATCTTAATTAATTTTCTTAATTAATTTCATTAACGACAATGAAAGCCACATTATTAATGCATAAAAATATTTTTTTTCATCTATCGAAGACCAGCACGAATATGTAGCCATTAATCACTTACCATGAAAGTTGCAAAGAGCTACACAAAGAGCCAATTAACTCAACTTTTTCACACACACGCATTCACACACACACACACATAAGAGAAGAGAAGAGAAGAGAGAGAGAGAGAGAGAGAGAGAGAGAGAGAGAGAGAGAGAGAGAGAGAGAGAGAGCGCTACCGTGTTTATCTGGTTAATGGCATTCTCATCTGACACATCTGTTGAAAAAAAATAGATAGTGTCTTATGAAATAACAACGACACTTTCATTCACGGAAATCGGAGCTCATTACAAAATATGTTTTAAAAAGTGCTCGACCATAAAATGTTATAGAACCACAAGAAATATACTTTTAAATAAGGGGTTTTTGCTGAAAATATTCGGTATAAATGGACAAAGAAGGATGCTGCTAAATATAAATCTGACGTAAGAGATTAAAAATTTCTTTATGCCTTTGGAAATTTCTATCACTATAAACGGATTTCCATCACTTATAGTGATAGAAATTACACAAAAGTAACAGAAATTGGTTCAATATCTAACAAATATCAACACTTTCTTTTTTACTGATTGTTGTGCATATAAGATCATGAAAGGAAATAGAGATACTATGACTGTGGAGAAGTGAAGCAAAATATTTACCATTCTTATAGGAATAAAAACATAAATAAAAAATGTAAAAACATCTCTTTTGTATCACTGGAAAAAGACAAGAGCTGCAGAAATGGAAAGCTTTATAAATTCGGGAATTTGCGTAAGGGAGAAAAATGACACCAATCATGATGAATATCGCAATATGTTGATCCCTACTTGACCACGAAAATCAAGTTGCAAACGTGAATAATTAACATCATTCGATTTTATTTAAAGAAAACTAAGTTACTTGGCTGGAAGAGCTAGCAACAATATGAACTGAGTCCCACGAAACAATTTTTTTTTCCTGAACATTAGCAACCTGTTTGGTGAACGAGTTTTTGCATTATCATTGTCCACTAAAGTTAGGGTATCGGACGCTTACAAAGCCAGTTTTGAACTGCAGCAGGTATTTATTAATACAACAGTGTTGCTCTATTAATAAAACATTGCTATTTACTAGCCGAGATGCCACAAACAAGCGATATCGTTAGAATTTTATAGTTTTGAATCGCACTGAAATCTATTTGACTGTTTAATATAATAAACGTGTGCATTTACATACGATGTACAAATTCAAAAACGTATTCTATACTTTGTATAAACATACACGCAGGGTCATGTTCATTTAATTAAAAATAACTATCCCAAATAAAAACAGCAAAATATAATACCAAGACTTGATTACAAGGTCGAAATATTTTTTACCTGTTCCCGCAAACAAATTTTATGCGATATTTCTTAAGCTTTTCTTTCAACAGAACATTCCATATGAGAATAGTTTGTTTATTTATCAAATAGGAACTGCGTTTTATCAGAAATAGTTTTGCTTACAGAATAATAACTAAGCTTGACACTCTAAACTACGTACCATTCACTGAATAATAGTTCATTTCAAAATGAAATGGAGAAACTGAAATCAAGGAATAACAAGTAAAAAATGCGCCGAAGTTTCTTCGGCGCAATCGAGTTTTCCGTACAGCGTGTAATGCTGTATGAAACTCTCAGCCACAGCACATGAAACTCTCAGCCGCGGCCCATGAAACTTTCAGCCACGGCCCGGTGGTGGCCTGTGTTGTTGGCACCTATAACGGTGCCATACGCACAATCATGGCTAACTTTCACTTTAAATAAAATAAAAACTACTGAGGCCAGAGGGCTGCAATTTGGTATGTTTGATGATTGGAGGGTGGATTATCAACATGTCAATTTGCAGCCCTCTAGCCTCAGTAATTTTTAAGATCTGACGGCGGACGAACAAACAAAATACCATCTTAAGTTTCATTTTACAGAAAACTAAAAAGGAAATAATATTTGATGATCATAACGAAATAGAACGCTAAATATAACCGTCCTCCAAAAATGAAATAAAGATTATAATGGTTCGATCACCCACCTCCTTTCCCCCCCATTTATTTCCATTTTTTTTTTTGTTACCTCACGTTCCCTTTCATTATCTCCCAAATCTAAAGCCGATCTATTCCAAGTCCCTGTCTTTTATATTTGCTTTTTCATTTCATTTTATTCTAAATTTTTCTCTGAAGTAGCACTTATTTTCTTCGATCTTTTCCCATTCAAATACATACATACACATACATACATACATAGGCTACCGTACATATATATATGCACACACATATGTATTATATAAAGTAGATTCGTCAATCCCTGAAATTTTACATCTCTGTCTCTCTCTCTCTCTCTCTCTCTCTCTCTCTCTCTCTCTCTCTCTCTCTCTCTCTCACACACACAAAGAGAGATCTCAGTGGACCCGGACACCCACTGCCATCTTCCCTACGAACTCCACCTGGTCTTCAGCCTTGCTCACGTGACCTGCCCGTGACATCCGGACCAGCTCACCCTGTAGATGACACCCCTAAAAAAGCGAAATACACCCTCTCTCTCCCACCCAGGGGGAAGGCAGAGATGGAAAGGGGGCTGCTGAGTAATGGCAGTAGAGGGTGGTTAACCTTTTCCCTTAAAGGCACTTCGCCTCCTTTTGGGATATAGTGAGAGAAAATCAAAGCCTTCGATCGCGCTATTCTGTGTGTGTGTGTGTGTGTGTGTGTGTGTGTGTGTGTGTGTGTGTGTGTGTGTGTGTGTGTGTGAGAGAGAGAGAGAGAGAGAGAGAGAGAGAGAGAGAGAGAGAGAGAGAGAGAGAGAGAGTAGTATGGGAAAATACACATCAAGAAACGAAGTTATCTGGACCTTTTCAGCAGGATTCTTGACTTAAGAAACCTTGATATTAAAGTTGCACTGTCATGCATATCATCTCTGATCGGGTGGTCACAATAATCCTATTTTCAATACAGACATTCTAACCGCTTTTATACTGATGAGAATATTTCTGATATGATGAGAGAAACTTTGTCGTTCCATGTGAACAAAGAAATAAATGTAATAAAACATTTCTCATCTATGAAGGCCAACTATACGTAAACGTTAAAATATTTCAATATGTCTTTTTAGGAATAAATTTAAAACAAGTAACGGCGTAAACCTTTTCAGGAATCCCGCATGTTTAAAAAATCCACGTAGTGATCCTTGATACCATGTAATATCAGCATACAAGTACGATAAGAACTGTTACCTTCACTGTAAAATACTCACATTCTAAGTCATCGCTTCTACGACAGGGGGTCAACTACACAACATAACGACGTGATGCAAAGCGCCATGAGCTAGGCCCTTCATTTGCATAATTACGGCTGTGCTAGTAAGAGACTTTAAACGGTTTGGAGGGTAGAGCTAGAATTGTACATGTTACCTCTTTTAAGGAAGAGAATTACACGCAAATGGGGTGACATGTAACAAATGCAAAGGTGCCTATTAAACAACTGGGAAGAAATGACTTCATTACTGAAAGGCAAAGTTACTTAGGACTTGTAAAGATGAAATACATGATGTATCCCTTTTTGGGTTATATTATAAAACTAGAAAAAATTAATATCATTAGCAGAATTGTGTTCTTTTGGTGCATGCATTCAGAATCAGATATTTGCAAATAATAAACAACATTTTAAGCACACATAAAACATAATTACCACTAATCATTCTAAACATAAAAAATTTTGAATAGCAGGGCGGAATAATGGCAAATTATGCCACAGCCAAGTCTTACACAGCTCTCGAGTCCGAGTCTTAAGCATTCTCCATCTTGATAACCTTTCTGTAAGTCTCTCAAGGGAATCTTAAAGGAGAGGCATCTTAGGCAGACCGAAGTAATATTCTGGGAACTAGAAATGTAAGGCTAAGCTACAGAGAACCTAGAATATCTGGTGCGCACTGTCATGTCCGTGCCTTCCAAACTTTATTTCTAAAGAACGTAACCGATTCATGCTAATTTAATTACAACATTCAATGCACAAGCCTGATTATTATTTCCTTCCTACAAGTTACGTATTGTAGAGCCACCTGTTGTAGAAATTTCTTGTGTGCCACAATGGTTATGTGGTATCACAACATCTACAGTCACAGGAAAGTCTCCCTGAATTTGCATTTAGACCCCAAAGAGAATAACGCAAGAGTCAGAATATTTGGACAAGTAAGAAAAAGTATATCTGACAAAATGATATTCGTGAACACTAAGTACTCATTTACCCTGCTATGTATCCTTTGAATAAAAAATTTTACTGAATGTAATAAGCAAATCAAATATTTCTGAAGGTAAAATTTGGTTCGAAATAACTAAACATCTTCCCTTTCTGCCAGTACAACGAGGCTCTTTCATTTATTCGTTGAAGGTACTTCAGCTCCGCCGCAGGTTAAAACGTATTGAAAACCAGTTATCCAATACCTGAGCTACAGCTCAGCTCGCCTGAAGATGATGAATTGCAAACGAGAGAGTAGAAGATGCAACTTAATTGCTGAATGACTGTAACAATTACATATCTTCACTACCGAAGAGAAAATGAAGAAGACAGAAAGAACAGTCGTTTATTTGAAAAATAGAAAGAGAAAAGTCTCATTTTTCGTAAGAGAGAGGGCAAAGAAAAAAAAGAACGTCAATTACTTTGCAAAGATAAAAAAAAAAAAAAAGTCAACAGCCTCTTGGGCTATGGAAAGAAAATTGTGTGCACACTCTGAACAGCCCCTAATTTTACAGAAGAAAAAAAAAATTGAGGACGGTAGAGATCAGCCTCGTATTTAACCAGGGAAAACAAATTCCTATTTTACGAAAAGGTGATCAAACGGCATAATAGTTAAAATCAGAAAATAAAATAAACACCTTCCTGATTAGTATGAAAGAAGTGAACAAACTTCTTTTTTATAAAAGATTTCAAGTATATACGATTTTATGGAAGAGATTAAGAACAACCTTCTATCTGAGGGAAAAATAAGTAAGTGCTTCTTATTTAAAAAAAAAAAAGGCACAACACTCTCTTTTAAAACTGAAAATAAAACAGTATCATATTACATGGAAGAGAGAGAGGAAAACCTCTACTTTAAAGGAAAAAAAAATCTAAAACCTTCGATTTTACAGAACGAAAAATGAGCCGACTCCTATTTTAAGAAATGGAGATAAAACAGCCTTTTTACTACGATAGGAGAGAGAGAGAGAGAGAGAGAGAGAGAGAGAGAGAGAGAGAGAGAGAGAGAGAGAGAGAATAGCTTCCAGATTTTGCATAAAGGCTGGGGAGCATCCTCTTATTCTATGAAGGGGAGAGAGAACTGGTTCATATTCTAAAGAAAAAAGGTGCGAAAAAATGTTCTTATTTCGGAGAGAAAAGAGAGAAATAGCTTGTAGTCTATGAAGGAGAGCGAACACCCTCTTATTCTAAGGGAGAGAGAATAGCCTCCTATTTTAAGAAATGACTCAAAGAGTTTTCTTCCGCCTATTTTAACCCTCTCACCTTTCCGAAAAGGCCGCAGAGGCAGACGAGGGAGAGAGAAAAAAGCGGTCATGACCGTTATCCCGTGAGGTCTTTGTTTACGAATTTCATATGGAGATTTTCCAACAGGAATGATGTGCAAGTACTGAGCAATAACATCGTCACTAATGACTTCGTAAACAATAAGAGCAATAAGTAAGAGATTATATGTTCTGTGCCAGATTAGCATAAGTGTGTGCACAAATGTCCATGTTTGAGGGTCACCGAATCATCTGAAATAATGCAAGCTCATTTACATTTGTACACTTACCTATCCGAACTCTAGTCTCTGTGCATTTGTTTACCAATTTCCATATCCTTCTAAAGGGCAATTTTACAAATCCAAACAAAGTATTGTTCAACCATAGTACCAAAAGATAAAACTTTGTGAGATCATCACGAAGAGCCCTCGAACCATCCCAAGGCTGAGAGTGCTTCCCAGCACCACCATCCCACCAAGATTTCTCCCCAGGTAAGAATCCGCCCATTTGCTCAAACTATTTTTTTCCATCTGGGATTTTGAGTATCTTCTTAAGATTTCGAAGAGACGCAGCTAAGGTTAGGACCAGTTTTGAGATGGTAGGGTGTGTGTATGTAGCAAGGCATCAAGGACTCGTTAGTTACAACTCCACGCCTTTTATCTGCCCCGTCTTTATATCCTTTAACTGAATGACTCCTCCTCCTGCTTGGGTACATCCTTAAGGGACTAAACTGTTATCCTTAGGGCCTGCAAAAACACCGAGCGAGCTCCGTTCTCGAAAGGTCAGAGAGGCAAGCAAGGCTTACATGAGGTAGGCGTAAGACAGGTGTTAAGCGCTGAAAAGTTCTCGCGTGAAAGAAGTCGCGCAAGTTATGTCTGAAAGCGCTTGAAGCCCTTCTAATAAACTTGTTGAATTTGAATCTCTAAGATTGTGCTTTCTATCTCACTCCCCATTGGCATTATCGTAAATATATTATCGCTATTGTGAAGTCATCGTAAACGTCGTCCGTAATGGGGGAGCATAATGAAATCAGTAGAAAATATTCTTCAAGTGAATATTCTGAGTACCGCGAACATTTACCATTTTAATATCTCAATAAATTTAACTTTATAAGAAAGCTTTCGGGAAGCACGTCCTTTTTTGGGACCATTATGGAAAATTAACAAATTCTGTACAACATATTTTTGCTAAATAAAATCACTTTCTCCAAGGTAGGTTGATTAGTTGAAAATACTAACGTTCATCAACAAGCTTACCGTGCTAAAAGTAATAGCCAATACTTGCCTTAATAAGCTTTACAAAAATCATACCCTACCGACCGATGACAATTCTTCATTCTCCTGCGGACACGGACGATATAACTTCCAGATTGCCTACTCTGGGCAATCCGAGGCATTTCGGCGGACATGGGATTGTCTATTTCATTGAGTCATCTGGGTATTCCCAGACTTCACGAGCTATCACACAAAATGGAGTAAAAAATACAGGAGAAATTGCCAGATTCAGTTGGAGGCTGGAGAGAAGTAGTGCCTTTCACAGGAAGATCTGCTGAACTTCAAAATGAAGTTGTCTTTAAAAAGGGGGCTTGCCGTGTCTGGGATTTATTATATTCTCACGACTGGCCTTTTGAAAGTCGGAATTAATTGGAAGAGGTACATGACTCTCCTCAGTACTATTAGCAGGTCTTTCACAATGTGTAAACCTGAAAGTTTAAGGCCGCAGGAAAATCAAGTTCTAACCAAAGATACCTGTATAAAATAACTGGAGGCAGAAGCCTTCACATCGCCATTAATCTCCTGGCTTAATTACATGTCCACTTTGAAGTTGGTGGAAAAAATTATACAAGTATTCAAACCTTTATAAACCATCATGTGCATGACATTATATTATATTATACTATACTATATTATATCATATCATATCATATCATATCATATCATATCATATCATATCATATCATATCATATCATATCATATCATATCATATCATATCATATTATATTATATTATATTATATTATATTATATTATATTACATTATATTATATTATATTATATATATATATATATATATATATATATATATATATATATATATATATAGATATAGAGATAGAGAGAGAGAGAGAGAGAGAGAGAGAGAGAGAGAGAGAGAGAGAGAGAGACTTTCCTTCTAGGGGAATCATCATCATGACTTTAAATCAAATCTTACTGTTGGGGAAGCGAGGAGGGCGTGACTGTCGTGAGTGTAAGCTAGTGCCTCAGCAACTCGGAGTAAACGACTAACTCTTTATTTTTGAAATAAACGTAGATAAACGACTGTCATTTATGGGTTTATAGTCTCTCTCTCTCTCTCTCTCTCTCTCTCTCTCTCTATATATATATATATATATATATATATATATATATATATATATATATATATGTATATATATATATATATATATACATACATACATACATACATACATATATGTATACACACATAAATAAAATATATATATATATATATATATATATATATATATATATATATATATATATATATATATATATATATATATATACAGTATATATGTAGTGATGCACTCCCATGTACTTCACCAATCATTTCTGTAAGTATAATAGCAGATGCACCAGTAGAAGTCGTTATAAATAACAAAGTCGGAAAAAAAATCGACTAAAGATGAGATGACCATGACATCATGGGTGTATACAGCATTTTATTGATAAAGTGTAATGTCCTGGAGCAGCAATAAAATGACTAGAGAGCATAATAGAAGAAGAAGAGGTAAACTCTCTTGGATAAACTACGTTGAAATATCAACTGAAAATGCAAATGATCACAAAAGAATTTTTAATTATTTCTATATAAACAACTAATTTGAGCAGATTAAGATGTCATTCACACAAATAATTTGACACAAATAAAAAAATTATCTTTGCAAATGTGTGTTAAACGTCATAAACAATTTCTTTAAATGAGTCCGATTTTTTTAATGAAACTTAACAAATGGAAAAATATTGTTTCATAACATTTTTAAGACCACTGCTGGGATAAGCTTCTTGATGAAAATTTAGTTAGATTAAAAGAACTGTCACATTTATGCAACATTCTTTCTCTTTTTTTCAGGCTTAATAAACTCATGTAGAAGAAGTAATAAAACTACATGCATGATAGTCCAATGGGCCACAATATGCGATACAGATTCAGATGAATCACTTTTACCAACATAAGTCAAATTCAAGAAGACGACTTAATCGTAGCAGGCAATGATTCTAGAACTTCATGAGTACCAAACTCTCTTCATTTCTTTTCAACATGATTTGACCTTTTCGCTTAGCAACTTAGTCAAGGTCTGAGCCTTGAGGTGACATAATCAAGGTTACCGCAGGTTACCCAATTTACCTGGATGTCCAGGTGCAGCACGAACTGTCTTACATATAGCGCCGGAAATCCACCACTCTGAGAGCTATATTTATAGATCTACTGCGGGGAAGCCTGAACAATGGAAATGCTATAATAACCATCAGGAGAGAGAATCCAGTGACGAACGATCTTTAGCGATGTAATTTGGAAGTATCCAAAGGCGTTGTTCCGTAGAATTCCGGAGTGTTTTGGACAGGGTCAGTCACGACTAGAATGTCTTCAATGGCTTCTAGTTATTCCTACGAACACTGGCCCGAAATAGCTGACAATGGAAACGTGGTGTCTTTCGACTAATTGTTTTGTTCGGCATGTTCCGCGAGAGCAATACTTCCCAAAATTGAACAGCAGTTTTCTTTCCTATCCGTACATTTCGTAACAACTAAAGATTTTTCTATATAAGAAAGAGAGAGGAAGATCTCGAGGAAGTCATGGCATAATAATAAGAAAAAACTGGAGGAGTTATTATAAACGAGAAAGAGAGAGAGAAAAATAACTAAACACATCATGACATATAAAGAAACAACCGTGTTCATCCCGCCCTTCTTACCCTCATGAAATATTCAGAAGAGAAAGCTTTCTCGACTCCACATTTAACGATTAGCAACTATCATAATCTACCAAACCAAACCACGAGACGATCCACCAAGATTACGATCTCTTCTTCCGACTTTTAAGGAAGCCCTGGACGGCACCTGAACGGGACTGCACGCCCATTATGTGAGGTGCTTTATGGTGTGACAGACGTGAGACATAGGGCGAGAGTAAAATATGCGGATTTATATGTCGTTTATGTCAACGAGTCTTCGATAAGCCTTCCTCGTAACACTCAACAGCCCCTGACCTGACCTGCATCCAATACGATTTTATTCTGGACTATTTGAGCGAAATGAGTAAAATAAACGGATTCTCAGAAATGTGCAAATGACAAACATGAAATTTGATATCGATACCAAATCATTTATGGTCAGTAGACAAGAAAATATCTGTATCGAAAACTGATAATCCTATTTTATTGTTTCGTGTCAATAAATTATTAAAATCTAGTTTTTCATATTCTTATTAAAACTTGACAGCAACCTTCGTAAATAAACCAAATATAAAACAAATCTGTGTTAAACCTTACCTTATGAAATTTCAGCAAATGTGGAGGCCATTTGGTGGAAATTTAGTAGTTACCAACGGAAATATTTAACAAAATCTCCAATAAGAGTAACAGGAAAATGTTACTAAATCACAGGAATCAAATTCGTAATCAATGAACTTGCATGGAATTCACACATGCGCAATGTCTAATACTCTGTTGTTTGAAAAGTTTTCAGCCAAAACGTTGCTCAATGAACAGCTTTGTAAAATTAAATATAATATTTTTTTAGGAAAATGTGTGTTTGCGGTGTTAATTCCAGTGTGATAATAAATAATAAAATTTAAAATCAAGTTAAATTAAGATCAATAAATATGTACGGTCAAAGACACGAACAATGAAATGACATGCAACCGTAAAAAATCTTCTCTTATGTCATGAAGTGTAGTAAGAAGTACTGGTGGCACTATGAAATACAAGCATACGAAGAACTGTTGAAAATAGTAATAGCTCAAAAAAAGAGGCTTATTTTCGTAAAAAAATTTTTGATAAAAAAAAGCTTAATCTGTGTAAGACTTCAAAATAAAACTAAAATTATAAACCGCTAACTTAAGATTTTAACAACTCTGTCTAGCATTAATGGACAACAAAATGCTTTCAAAAACTACACCTCTTTGCAGAACAGCCCTTGATCTTTAACTCTAGAAAACAGGACAGCTTTTCGGAATTGGAAACTGAAACGCATACTTCCATGATACTATTTAAAGCTAAGGAATATTCGCAAAAATCATTTAAATATCTGTCATTTAAAGATAGACAAACGCAACGAAAAAATGTACAACGAACAGCAACAACTGACTAAGAACTCATTTGATTAATGTTGCCTATACTTGGGCAACTGACCTCGAACAAGCTTAGTTTATGGCACTCTGAGCCTATACTGTGTCCCCGCCGATAGTTGTGCATCAGACGCAATCAATTTTCACTGGCTGTCATATCAGACACACAAATGAATTCACCGCACAGGTAATAGCAAGCGAGAAGGAATTCCTTACCATAAAAAGAACTCACATTATATAGGTAGTCGCTGAGTAATAATCAAAATACAATGAAAATAATGTCAAATGACAACAAGAAACATACTTCATGAACAAAGGAACATGAACACAGACACTTCTTTAATAGCAGAAGAAACTGCAGACAACCAGTCATAAATAGCATACAATTCGCACAAGCAAGCAGAAACTAGCGTATGCCTAAGACTTCATGCAATTCAGATTTTTAGCGAATGAAAAGCACGACTGACACCCACAACCCAAATTGCACAGAGCCTTGAAATAATCCTTTTTATGATAACATAACAGCACCTCAGGAAATTCAGAAGACCACTGAAGGGCATGATGACTCGACTCTCGGCCACCGAATAAAAGAAAATGACAAAAAATAGCAGAGAATATAAGGTACAAATTAACTTAACGGCCAAGAAGGAAACGGTTATTATCAGTCCCATAAGCTGAAGCTTATTCTTGGATATAATACTGAAGGAAATATTAGCCGGTCTGACTGCTTTTTCCCTTGCTTTTTCTTTCTCTGTCTCACCTTGCTATAAGATTCAAGATAATATGTATGTCATTCTAATTAAAGATGTGTCTAAGGACGGAGTAATGTCATTTCCTGGTAGTCAACGGAAAGCGACTGATTTCCCCGTTGACTGCAGAACAGACTTGGCATTAATTTACAACTTCCGATTAGATGAGTTTGCCACAAAAGAGTGTCTCACACTGCATGTAACGTAATGTCAGTTAATGATAACAACAACAACAAAAAAATACGATGCCTGTTCTAGATTTTCTAAAGAAACTTCATTATTAAAAGAGATTGTTTCAAAACTGATCTAAATCTACAATAATAAGTCACGGAACATTATTCATCCTAAATACCAGGTGTTGAAGTGTGCGAGAAAGAAATCAAGCTGTGAAAAAAAACTGCTAACCTCAGTGAATAGTCAACATATCACAGAAAGAGTACTCTGGAGGTCAGACATACGAACACTTACTCTGAATTCTTCATAACTGGTGCGAGGTCGAGGTTAAGCGACAAGGCAAAAACTAGAAGGCGCCAAGAGCCTACTACGCAGGGAGACATACCCACCTATCCGGGGACGGGGTATATCTTAACTGAGCCTTTATGTCACTGACAGCAGGATTATCATGCTTGGACACCTGGTTTCAACTACATGGCAGGAAATGTTCGATGATAAAGAATCAGTTAAGGGCCTCAACCCAAGGAGGAAGAGTTTAAGCGGAACTGGCATAGGACAGAAACAGAAAACAATCGTGGCAAAAATACCTTACAAAGACCCTCTCCTTGTAAGGTGCATGGTATCGGGAGGTAATTTACTAAGGAGACACTTACTCAGGTAATTCTTTGTTTATAATGTTTAAATTGTCTGCTTACTGGAAAAAAAGAAATCATGGGAAAAATCATGAAGAATATTTTAAGTGATACTTGCGGTAAGGAAAGTTTCATCTTCTGTAGTCAAGAACTTAATCGCTCGATACTACTGTAGTCCTAAGTGAAAGCAAACCACAAAATTTCGTAAAAAGTAAGCCACGAAATGTTAACCCGTAAAATGAAAGACTTCTTCAACGTACTCGAAAAATTATGAAACTCGCCAACATGCTATCGTATCTAAATGAGACACTTATTTCACACATGAGCAGCAAACTGATAAGTCATATTAGTGGCACATAAGGGAGAATATTATTAAATCAGAATGATAAAAGAACTGAGAAGGCACAATCAATACCACAAAAACCAGACTTATGCTATGCAATAAAACTTAGAGCAAACTGTAAAGTCTGGTATACTCGAAAGCAATCCCTTAGTAGGACCAGTAGTATTCAGTGGAGTGTAAGGAAGGAGCAGGACCCACTCATGAGCAGGTCCTAGGAAGTAGTAATGAAATGCGGAACATGTGAAGAAAGTGAAACTCATTGTGATATGCTTTTACTGACCTATAGTAGTTTAGGCAAACATTTCTTTTTAAGTGTATGTGGTCCCCCCCCTTTTTTTTTTTTTAAGTTGGAGAGAGCTACAAATCGTGAAGATATTTGCATGTGCAAAACGTAGTAAATGACAATGATAACTATGACATTAATAACTACATTCTAAAACATTTTATTGATTTCAATACGGCAAGAATCAGAGGCTCTTGAGAGACGTTAATTGTCCTTCAAATTACATGAATATATTGGTAATTTTCAGTTTCTGCTACAACGTAAGGTTTTTCCTTCCAATGAAATTTATTGCTAATTACGTTTGCTATTTTGGAAATTACAAACCTATCTGCACCGAACTTCGATGGTGGGATGAAGCTTGTCACCAATCAAAGGAAATGTTTTCTTCATACCGGATTTACAAATTCTCTGTTGGCCATTTTCCACCTAAAATAGATTAAGAAACATGTACTCTCAGCAGACAATTCTTGTTTCCTTTTTAACCCGAATGGAAAACAAAATATTTCCGAAAACAACTTTTGCTTTCTTTTGAATGATGACAGGAAATGATATGGGCTGCTGCAGGTGGCTTCTGTTGAAAGTCAAGCACGATTAGCCCATGGTAATTTAGATCATCTGAACCACTATCTACTTCCCTTTGCAAATATTCAAATGCAAAGGACCAACAAACAGGTTAGACCGTTTTCACCTTTCAATCTGTTTGCAGAATATCTGAAAAACACAAGTACAGTAGAACTTAAAACCAGGCTTCTATTTCACATGCACTCAAGAAAGGCAATTCTAGAAACTTGTACACACTGAAGTACCTGTTTGCGGTATTTATCGGCGGCAAGGTTGAGGATTGACCCGTGTAATTGGAGGCCCAGGGTCAACGTCAAAGTTCGAAGGTCAGAGAGCCGCCTGAGAGGGGGGTGGAGTCTTGACGGCATCTCTTGAGGGTCCTCCGCGCCGCTGCTTTTCCGCAACATACTCGGCATCGAAGACCTTCGCAAGCCATTCATACATCGCAGGCTTGCTTTCGGTTGAAGTTGGGGTCCACCGTAAGAATGACACGTTCCCGTGACGCTCTTGTGATGATTCCCGTGGACTTCAATGGTCGGGTGCGTATCAGCACGAATCGGCTGACGCCGGACACGGCGACCTTTGGAAGAGGATTTCTTTCCATTGTTTACCATGTCAAGGTCACTAATGCCATCCCTAGTTTCTCTGGAATCTTTTTCCGCCTCTTCCTCAATCTTTCCCGTTGACGCCTCCCATGGGGAATCACTGCCCGTGACGGACTGTTGGCTCGTATTGTGAACATCAGGTAAGTCACGAGTGCCACGGCGAGAAGTCGTGGACTGAATATCCAGCACGTTGTCGTGACTTAAGTCTGGCACCGATACTGAATGCAATTGCTGCCTGGACGCATTGATGAATGATCGTGCAATCTCCGGGGAATCAACTGCATAGTCTGACGTGCTGGAAAAGTCCCCGCGGAGGTCCATTTTAGGTCGCTTCCTGTTTGTTACTCGGCGGGCGGGTCAAGAAGGTCGCTTAAGGTTTAAACGCCATATTGAAAAAGGGAGAAAAAAGAGTGCGTATAAATTATCGCTGAAAATAATTTCCACTCAATATCCTGCCTTCCGCCATCCTTGTCTGCCTCCTTAATGCACCAGGGGAACTTCCAGTTATAAAACAACCACTGAAACCCTTTGGAACGTCAACAGCAAAGACCTTCCTCCCACCTCGACGTCATGATCCCAAATGCAACGCACGAGGAAAAGCTTGTTCTAAAAACGGGTTTTTACATCGCTGCGGTTAGAATTTAACACTTGGAAACTCGGGTCAATGAGGCACTTGAGAACTGAAAACTTTCCTTCCCATATAAATAACAAGTCACACCTGAATGCCTCGCCTGGTTATTCAGGATTTAGAAACTTTTTTGTTCCATTCACGAAACCATAGATAATATCATCGATTGGAAACTACTACATGTCAATGCCCAACACTTAGAGTAATTGTCACCCGGTGTAAATTCATCTCAACTCTGAAATAATAAATTTTCACGGCTGTAATACTTTTAAAATGAATTAATAGATAGTTTTAGCAAAAATAAGTAGTGATGGCGATCTAGTTATCTGTTTTCGTTAAAATAGCAGGCCATGGTGCATTACACTTGATCAAACAATGAAAAATGCTAACACTGCGGCTTAAGCTACCACAACAACAATCCGGGCATAATAAGGTAATCCAAACAGATAATTTCTTCATGTATCCAATCTATTTCAAGTAATTTTGGAAGCACCACAATCACTTATAACGCATTAAGGTCACCATCACTTATAATCGAGACACTAATTCACGCGGTGAAGGGTGACTAGCACTTTTTCAAGTCAGCAAATCTTTCTTCCTTGTGCACAGAAAAACACATCAGATTTACCAGAGCCTCACAGGTTTCGGGGAAATTTCTGCACGGAAGTTCCTTTGCCCAATGGGAGGCGTCCACACAACCCGGCAGTATCTATAGCACTAGATATTCGCTCTTGACTCTACCCAAAAACTGCTTGCTGTAACTAGGGAGGCTGGCGGCAGTGTTTCATGTCAAGAAGGCCATGGCTGATCTCCTTCTACCCACCTACCAACTGAGCTAGGAAGGCCTTTCACTGTGATCGGCGCGTCTCGCTTATGAATGCCACACTAGGCGACTCGTAAGCGTATCGAAGACCTGAGCCAGGTAATGGTGGCAGCGCGTGTGTGAGGGAGACAGAGGAGTATAGAAAGAGAGAGAGACAGAGCGGTGGAATGAGTGCGTGTGCCTCTCCTCCAGGTATCGGGGAAGCTATGTACCGACTACCAAGGACATGGCCAAACTTCCAAACCGAAAGCTTCCCCTCCGATGCATGCCCTATGCCCGCCTCCAATGCCCACCGCCGACCCGATCCCCAGCGATATTCACCAAGAACTGGCATAAAGGCTAAGCTTCGACCCGCCTCTTCGCACACAAGATAGGTGGGGCAAGAGAAGGATAGGACGGGAGAGGTGTGTCTCCCATGAATGAGATATTCTTAAACTTCAGGAAGGAATCAAATTTTGTTCATTATTGAGAAATTTAGACAGGAACACAGTGAATGTTGAATGGCTTCCCAGATATTGCTACCCTAATACTATAAATAAGTTGTTATCTAAGCTAAATTTTTTTAATTGTTGTGATCAGTATTCTTAGATACTTTCACGATAACAGAAATCATAATTTTTCAAACAGGACATATAAATATATATATATATATATATATATATATATATATATATATATATATATATATATATATATATATATATATATATATATATATATATATACATTTATACTTATAGTACATACTCATACATATATATATATATTTATACATATATATATATAAACATATATATATATATATATATATATATATATATATATATATATATATATATATATGTATATACTGTATATATAGACATAACAAATTCATCTTCTTGTAAAACTATTACTACTTCCTTCTTGGGAATTATCACAGCCTCCCGTAGTCTCTACAAAATGGAAAACAAGGTCAAGAAAGCCAATGATGGCTCACAAGTCAAATCATAAATTGTAAGAAAAAAGATTGAAACAACCAACGTTGCTATTCTCCCCAGTTCATTGCAAATCTCAAGACATACCTAGTAATGAGTCAAATGGCTCGCTAAAAGATGACACACACACACACACACACACACACACACACACACACACACACACACACACAAAACTCGCTCTTTATAAAACAGAACCTTCGGTCAATAGAAGTCCGAGACGAGAGACATTTAGTCAGCTTGAAAAAAGTAACACCGATTTTTTTTATCCTTCATAAAAACAAGAATTTAACAGCTGACGTGCACGATATATCGTTCATCTGCAGCACGAAATTCGGGAGACCAAGACAAAAAAAATTAAAATACAGTACAATAAAAGAGCCATACCGTTCCAAATATTGGCCTGTGCTGACGGCGATTGGAGTTTAGTATCAACTTGAACGAAATTATAATTTCTAAAATGAAAACTGAGACTTATCTTATTATATCTTTCTAAATTTGCGCCATTTCGCCTCTATTCACACCGAATCAAAGGAAGTTACTGATATTACTAATTCAATAAATCATTAACAAAGCTGAGCTGAAAGTATTAACATTTTCGATTATAAAAAAAATGTGAAATTCAATATTTCCTCAATTATCTAAGCAAATAAATAAATAAAGATATTTCCTCATGACCTAGGAATAATCTTTGAAGTTAATAGTTATTTCCTTCACATAGACTCAATGGTGAAAAAAAATAAAATAAAAACTGCACGCTGAAAATGATGCCCTGAGATCCTTCATTTCCCGGTCACATATACTGTACAGTACATGGGCACTCATTGCCGGGATCTGTTTGTATTTTACTTTCGATTAACTTCATAAAAAATTTAAAATCAACTAGCTCTAGGTTTTCTTTGCTTTGTTTAGTATTATTATTATTTTTATTACTATTATTGCTCTTCTTTTCAGTGTTTTAAGCATTTAACATTAAGTTAATTATAAAAATTCTGAGAAAGATGCTGATGATTTATTAGTAATGATAATAATAATGGGGTACAGCTGAATACCACGCAGGAACATTAACTTTTCTGCCGTCTTTGCAAAGATCTTGCTTTCCTTTCCATTGACTGTAATTATTACGCAGCATTTATGCGTTTCATTCTAGTCTTGTGCCATGTTTCACCATGTTCCCTAAGATATCACAAAACTCAACACTTCTCCACCCAACGTTCTTCAGATTGCATCGCATCTATTTCTAGCTCTCCTCTTGTTAAGGAATTAGCTGTGAAACGACACGGAACAAAATGGACCACTGTTCACAAGTACAGTTACTAAAATGAGTCAAAGGGATTCATATATATATATATATATATATATATATATATATATATATATATATATATATATATATATATATATATATATATATATATATATATATATATATATATATATATATATATATATATATATATATATATATATATATATATATATAAAGCACACAAAACATAGTCATAGCATGAAAATGGAAATGGGCATGACTAAACTCAAACCGAAACTCCGTGAGAATGCAACTAAGGACGACACAGGAGGGGTCGAACACAACTCCAGACAAAGCGACAGCATACAATGAAGTGCTATGATATTCAGGGAGACGTTTTAAAAAGGATTTGAGTGAATCACATGTAGTATTTTCGATAATAAGATATAAAATAATGTCAAAACCAAATATCAGTATGCTTGTGTTGTTTAATGCGTGTGCGCGTGTCAGCCGCAAAGCAAACACCGCTGAAACACTCATAAAGGTGAGAATGATTTTATATCACTTTTGGTTGAAGGTATCAGAATTCGACGCATACATATACACATTATATATATATATATATATATATATATATATATATATATATATATATATATATATATATATATATATATATAGATAGATAGATAAATAGATAGATAGATATGCTGGAATAGATTTTATATGCTTCCTGGTAAGGTAGGTTAGATCATCCTCAACCTAACACGGTGAGTGTTATTCGAATTCCACCACAAAAGTAGGGGTTTCTATATCTGTTTCCTACTTCTATTCAATTACTGTGCTGATTAGAGTATCAAGAAATTTTAGGAAGTTGCAATGGTTAGTTATTTCGTCCACTGAAAATACATATACACCTTATAAAAGTGAATAGAAGATTCCACAAATATATATTTAAACAGATAAAGAATTAAATATACATACATATACATACATACATACATACATACAACATACATACATACATATATATATATATGTGTGAGTGTATGTCTGTGTGTGCGCCTCTGTCTCTTCTAGAATTAGCTGGCCTTATGTCAGCACGTCATTGCTCTCCGGCAGCCTGTGAATGTTTATCTACTTACCTACATACCTGCCTCTCCTAATAATTTCTTGGAGAAAAGTGCCACCGGTTAAAAATCATATACCCCAAACCATTTTTTGGGGAAACTGTTACAATCATCAGTGTCCTGCCTTTTTCCTTAACGGCAGGGAGTCATAGCAGATATATGTTCCTACCAAGTCGGACAAAAAGGACCCCCCCCCCCAAAATGCCCTTAAAAGTCAAGGCTAAGCGTGAGATGGTATGCTAAGCGGGATTGGGGTGAAGCGGTCACGGTGAGGGAAAGAAAAGCACCAATCCCAAGAAGTTTAAGAAGGAAATGAAAGAGAAAAAATTGTAAAGTGTCACGGCGTCTTAAAGCTAAAGATCCCTTATTATTATTATCCAAAATACCCTGAAACAAGCCTAGAAAGGCATACCGTGCTCAGCAGGCTTCCGGAGATAAAAGGGCAAAACAATGAGAACTACAATTCAAAAGAAAACGACAAATACCAAAAATAAACAGAATGGACATACAAAGGGAAAAGGACAAATAAGAATATGTTTCGCGCATGCTAAAATTCTTTGCTCTTCTTTGGGAAGCGCGGAAGCCACTCTGTTGCAAGGGTATTCTAAACGGCCAGAACTGAGTGACTACTCTAGGGCAAAAAAATATACCCAGCGTGGTGTGGCGCAAGCAAAGCACAAGAAGAATACCGGAATACCAATGTTCCAGCGGCTGAAGACCTTTCCAGAAGCAAGGGTTTCTGAAATTTGGCAATACTCGTCATGACAAAAAATAATACAGAGAGTGATGAAGGGAATTATAACAGTGTATTTTCTTGCACGTACAGAGTATTCGGAATGATTTTGAGAGAATCATTTGAAACTAAACGAAGATTATGACAGCGAGAGATCTTAAAGTCTAGAAACTTGCATGCAATGAGGAATAAATTCTGAGTGTCAGTTTAATATAATATGTACTCATGAGAGGATAGATCTCAATATCAAGAAACTGTTACTAGATATAAATGTTACTGCGTGAGGAAAATCCAGTTTGACAGTGTTTTGAAACAAAGAATCGTTATAAATAAATATGATAAAGTAAAAAAAAAAAGCCCTTGAGACTGCGGACAAGAATGTCATTAAACTTGCCAACGAATAGGAAGTGAAACACTCGGGGATTGGGCAAGCACTCCAAGTAGCAGAAAATTTATGCCCATGTAAATAAATACATAAATTTATGACCTTGCTCAGACATTTCCACAAATAATCACCGTGTATGTATGTATGTATGTATGTATGTATGTATGTATGTATGTATGTATGTATGTATGTATGTGTGTGTGTATATATATATATATATATATATATATATATATATATATATATATATATATATATATATATATATATATATATATATTGTGTGTGTGTGTGTTGCCTTTTTCCTGGAGCCATCCTCCGTTAAAGGAAACGAATTAATGAAAATTTTATATTATTATATATATATATATATATATATATATATATATATATATATATATATATATATATATATATATAAGTTCCTCGCTGGGTGAGCGGCTTCCGTTCTCAACTACCACTCTGTTGGTCGTGAGTTCGAATCTCCGACCGGTCAGTGAAGAACAAGAGGAATTTGTTTCTGGTGATAGAAATTCATTTCTCGCTATAATGTGGTTCGGATTCCACAATAAACTGTAGGTCCCGTTGCTAGGTAACCAATTGGTTCTTAGCCACGTAAAAATAAATCTAATCCTTCGGGCCAGCCCTAGGAGAGCTGTTAATCAGCTCAGTGGTCTGGTTAAACTAAGATATACTTAATTATATATATATATATATATATATATATATATATATATATATATATATATATATATATATATATATTGTAATGTATTGTTTTTTTTCTCCGAGCCATCCTCTGTTAAAGGAAACGTTAAAGGAAAATTACGAATTAATATAAAATATATATATATATATATATATATATATATATATATATATATATATATATATATATATATATATATATATATATATATACATATACATACATACATATATAATCCTCATTAGGTGGTTTCCTCTAAAAAGGGATGGCTCCAGAGAAAAAGACAACTCAACAGCCACTGTCTCACTATGGATGGACTCCCTTTGCAAAAAACTTCCACAACATTAGGCATATCATATATATCACACCTGAAGGCTTAATAGCAAAACGTAGGACTTCTTGACACCTTGCGCTATTCAACCCTAACTTGCAAACACTCTCCTGCTTCTTGGATGTTGAGGCCCTTTCTTTACAAAAGCTCTCTCATCCTACCCATCCAGCAAGATTCTGAAATGAGGTAGCTAGCAACCAAGCCCTCCCAACTCTGGATGCGAACCGCCACATTCCACTATCTACCAATTTTATTGGCAACTTTCTTTTCTCAGAAAAGTAATAACGTATCATAAAATCTTGAAAATGAAACAGACACGAAGATAATTCAAAAGAAATAAGTATTAAGAGCACATGACACGAAGCACACCACATAACTTGCAGTCAAGGGGGGGAAATAAATAAACCAACAAGGAGGGCACGAGAAAAACAAAATCATTCGGTAAAAAGAAAGAGGGGGGGTCCAAGCATCTATTCAGTTCGGTGCGATGTTTGTGATAAATATACGCGAGATAATTATGTGTCGGCATCTCGGAAAATCAATAAAGAAAAATCATAGAGGAAATGAGTTAATAAGATCAGGTTACGGTATTATAAACAAGGTTATCAAGAATCAGAGCATGCGCGCTTGAGGTAAAACGTGTTCATAGAGTAATTCCTTGTTTACCACTGTAAACAGATACTTCAGCAATTTGATTGTACGAGAAAGGAAGAGAGTTCGAGGGCAAGGCAAACATAATCTCGAGGCAGATATATAAAATGGAGAAAACGAGAATCCTGAAAAGGCTTTAATACTAACTGTTTTACTACATCTGAAATATTCATGAGGCCAATGGAAATATGTAATGCAATTAAACTTTCACGAGTAAAACATTCAAACGTTTTCTTACGATAGCCACATACCCTATCAAACAAAAAAGAAGAGCAAATAACATTTGCATGCACAATCGGGCTTTCAAAACCAGCTTAGTATATACTTCAAAAGACAAACACAAGAAAAGCCGATAAGAGTTTAGAAGACATAAAATCACGAACCGAAACGGACAAGAATTCCTCAAGAAGCACAATCTATGCGTCAATTATTGTTAAGGATGTATTACACGTATCAACGCAATGTAAGCCACACTTAGTGTCGGTTATTGTTTGGAGAGAAATGCTCTATTTTAAACATCTAACGAACCTCTGTAAATAGAGTAAATACCTGTGAGCGAAATATCTAAGATGCTTTTCGTGACCAGCCTCCGGTATATGCATTTGCCCGCTGTGACTTAGGGGAAAAACTAAGTTCGCAGTAAAGATACATAGAAAGCAACGCCTAAGATATTATACAAGATTTCTCTAAGTAGGTCTTGGCATGATGCTTGGACGACAGATTCACTATACCTCTCTTCCACATGCCGAGAGAAGAGTCATTTGAACAACTTCAGAGCCTTAACACCAGAGAACCGTCAGGCTCAGCAAACGTAAAATTTTAATGGCCTGGTATCGGCAGGAGATGTACAAACAACTGTTTTCCATCTGGCCCTATGCCGTTCCTCAGAAAAGAACAAGGTTTATAATTCTTGTGTAGAGTTCTTTATAATGCAGCTCTCGCTTCAGTTAGCTCACGCAAGCAAACAAAGTTCTTTGACTACAAGATAGTATTTTCAACGCTCCAGTCTGAATTTGGCTATTTGTCTTTACTGAAGACAAAAAAAAAAAAAAAAAAAAATCAGTGATTACTCTCAAGTAATTATTCACTCCCGGCTGTGGAACACAATAAAGGATAATGACAGCAGTGTGGTTACTCCAAGGCCAGAGCTAATAGGTAAAAGGTGAAAAAGTTCTAATATTGAACGTATGTACTACAAGAAAAATGCCTTAATGCTTACATACTAGAAATATATCTAAATACCTTGATCAGCATAGTGCGCAACATGAAATGAAACCAAACAGAGCTTATGCTACCTAACAGCAATATTCACATTTAAATGGTACAAAAAGGACATCGTTTTTAATGGTTCAAACAAACCAAAGTAGGAACTAAATGAATAAATAAAACCTCACCACCAAAATAGAAATTAAAAGGTTGCATCGGGTGTTTTTGCTTTTACATTTCCCTCTGTGATTATATCGACAAAGGCTTCACTTGAAGATCGAGATATCCATGCGATTATGTAAGCCTGATTAACAGATTCAGTCATTCGAATTAGGGTAACTTAACTAAGAAATTTAGTCTTTGCGTTACGGAACTTTTGACAAAACATGGAAAAAAAGAAAAATCATTGCATAATTTCTCCAGGAAAGGGGTTGTACTTGCTCAGTGACTTACATTAGCCTTAAAATAGGTTAACAAAGAATATTAAAAAAAAAAAAAAAGTTTACTTCTTGTTCAAGATAAGCAACTATTTAAGGGATCCTCACATCATAATCTGATAATAACCTAACAGTAGATCATACCTATAACGTATCACCTCTATAAGAAAATGACAGATATAACTGAAATCACCCAAGTACATTTTTATGCTTTTGAGTTTGTTCTGCATTTCCAGTGATTCAAACAAGACCTCTTTATTTTAATATTTCTTTTTTATATGCAAATATAAATGAAATACCAAAAAACAATGATGGCTAGTTTAGATCAAGTCAGCTTTATGCCGGCACGGGCCCTTATCCTAAAATAAGGCATGACAGGGAGCAGGTCTGGCGTGGACGTGCGGACGTTTCTCTACCAACAGAAACTGTTTTTGTAAACATCTTAATCATTATTTTGGTAGCTGGTTACATAACAGTATTAGCGGAGTAATAAGAATTCTCTGGATCGTTATCTTTAAACAAATCACACACAATGAGAGCTGCAAAAATGTACAAATGCAAATTAAAATCATAAAGATAAATTAAGATAATTTCCAACAAAGAAGAAACAAGCAAATCCATGACACGTCTGATTCACATCTACGGTCATCGCAGCTGTTTCAACATTTAAACCTTCACATGAGATGCAAAGTACAGGAAGTAATAAAGGCCACAGCATGTTTCAAATTGTACGAAAATACCCAGGGCACTCAACAAAGTGGAGATTAAATGTCAGCCTTCCCTTTGGACACGCAGTGTATGCCACACTTGAGACGCCATAAGATATGCTGAACACTAAATAAGTAAAGTGATAGTGCTCTTTATTCTAATTTACTGACTGAATTATGAAAATCCTGATATAAAGCCAAGCACTGAGGCTTTGTCAGCCATTCAGTGATTAAGACAGAGGGATTGAAGGAAGGAAGAAAGCGGAATGCTGGTAAAGTAAAATGCTAAAACGTACTGTAGGTGCAGTTAAGGGCCGAAGAACCTTTAGTAATGCCTACAGTGAACCAGCCCCCTACGGGGGCGTCCTTTATTCTCCCCCTCTTTTTTTAACCTTTCATGGAGGCCACCTTTGCAATAATCTTTGGTATCCTAAACACACCTCCTTTAAAAGGGAGGTGACGCAAGGGAATGAATAATAGCAGCCACTTGGCTTTCGACATTTGAATCTTAACCTTTCCCATCAAGTTACCTTAAGATTAGATTCTAGTTTACTTGTCTGTCTGTATAAGTTAAGGTCCATTTCCTGACAGCCATGATATTTTGGGATTTACATAAGAAGGCAAGGCAGGCGTTCAGTTTCGGCGAAAAAAATAATTGTTTATATATGTGTACATACACACACATACATACATATATATATATATATATATATATATATATATATATATATATATATATATATATATATATATATATATATATATATATATATATATATATATATATATATATATATATATGAATATAGACAGACAGATATTTAGAAACAGTTCCAGGCTGTCTGCCTTTTAATACCAAAATACTATGAGGAACGGTGTAGCCCTAAGGACAGACTTTAGGAGGACTGGTAGCATTGAGATCCTATTAAAGTAAAAGACATGTACTGGAAGTGGAAATCAATAAGAACATCTGAGGACTGAAAAACTAACACATCAATTCCGATATTCTAAATAGGAATTGTTGGCTGCCTAAGAGGATATTGCCCATGTCCTCTACTGTAAGGGCAAGAGAGGAAAAATAAAGTCCTTATGGCATAATGCATTCTCCACTCTGGATTCGATCCACCGAAGTGGAGTAACTACCAGGGATATAATTCAGTGGTTAGGCCAACAGAGGGACGGTGACTTTGAGATTAAAGTGTCAAAAATCGTCCATTCTAGTTTCGGATTCTGGGTTCTCTTGCAATAAAAATGCGAGAACCTTTTGTTCAAATCCTAAGATAACAGTACACAGTAATACTGTAATTCCATTATATTCATAAATTTTATGAGCCTATATGTGTTACTCAGAAATACTATTTGCATGAGTATGATCAAGTATTTGAAAATCCAATAGACAAGAAAACATTCTAAAGGGAATAATTATTGTAGGAATAAGCCACAAAATAAATCGCATAACTTACTATTAATTGGTGGTTTAAACATTTGAAGCCGGAGGACAAACATTTTAAAAATCACTATCAAGATGAGGCTCAAAATACCATCAATTCATTCAGATGTATTTGGCAAATAAACATCCAAATTCTGAAGGCGCCTTATAAAGATCTAGAAGAGAGAGAGAATAGGAATTCAGAGTGATTAAAATCTGGTTACAGTATTACATGCAAGGTCATCCAAAGTTTGATGTGAACGCGCTCGCAGAGGAATTCCTTACATGGCGTGTTGCCAGACACATGAGTAGCCTGTTTTTTTTTCAGCTGAAGAAAGGAAACGAAACAGGAAGGGCAGCAAAAAATCAGGCCAAACTAAACTTATTTAAAGGTTTCAGATCACATCCTGAAAACAACCGTTTTGCAACATCACAAATGCATGATGTCAATTGTATAAAATTTAATGATACTACGTTAATGAAACTATTAAGAGTAAATTATTTAAGCTTTAATTGTCACTAAAGAACATTATATCACACACGAAAAACACAAATGAAAGAATAACCTAAAAAGAACAGTGCTTTGAAAAACTATCTAAGCAGCACAATAAATGTTTGCAGGTTTTGCAATGATACAGTTCAATAAAGAGAGGCACAAAGGGCGGACAATACGAATACAGCAGACATAGACTCACGTACTGGCAGTGAGCAAGAACTCTCCAAGAAGCCTAGCAGCTGTTATATAAATTACTCCCGGTGTTATTGACAAAAACGAGATTCCTCTGAACGCAAATGTGTATAAGGATGGATTAAACATACTAAACCCGTGTAACCCATACTTAGTGTCAATTGCTGCATGAGCAGCAATACCCACTTACAAGCAGTTGGACAACAAATGCCTCCGGCGCCCTGCTGGAATTTTACTTCATCTAATGAACCTCTGTAAATGGAGTAAATATCCGTGTTTAAAATATCTTAGATGCTTCTCGTGACCTGCCTCCGGTAGCGAGTATGCGTTCGCCCGCAGTGACTTAAAGAAAATATTTTGGAGATAAAACAGGAACCATCGAAGAAAATATTACGCAGGATCTCTATTAGCAGGCCTTGGCATTTACTCTAAATATGTGGACGACAGCCACACAATGTTTCTCTTTTATATCGCCGACGGGAGAAGCGTCATTAGAACAGTTTCAGGGCCAAAATCTCGGGAAACCGTCGGGCTCAGCCACCGTAAAATTTTAATGGGCCTAGTACCGTAGGAGACAGGCAACTGAACTTCAACCGAGTCTAAGACGCTCTTTACAAAAGAAATGGTTAATTATTGTTTAGGGTTGTTTGTGAGGTAGTTTTGGTTTCCACTAATAAATGAAAGAAGCGAACTGACGCTGACTGCAAGCAACTCATCTCAGGCCCAGTCTGAATGGCGGCTGCACTCACCATTCATTGCACACTGATTAAGGAAAAAGTAATTATTGTCATGTGACTGCCCACCCTCAAGAGAATTGCAATAGTGTGAATACTGTACCCACACAGCTAATAAGCAAATCATAGCATAATTTGTAATTTAAGCATAAAATATTTTAAATGACATCATATCTACTGTACATATAAAATCATTTGAAATATATATCTAAGTACTTCGGGATAAGTTATTTGATAATGAAATACGAGAAACATAAACGAAAGGCTTGCTAAACATAAAAACCAAAACACATTCCAGTGTATGTAAACATGGATGAAATCTAAACAAACAGCAGACTTACCATTCAGAGTACGCACACTTAATTAGGACAGATATCCAAACATTAAACGGGGGAAAGGTTCCATATAAAAAAAAAAAAAACACGCCATCACCTAGATGGCATCTAAATGGCTCTAAGGAATGTTGCAGAGTATCGGGTCTCTTTGCATTTGCACTTATTCTGAGATTATATCAATATGGGTCCCATTTGAAGATATTTTTATTCACTGAACTTTGTACTATTATGTAACCTTAACTAATGACAACTCCGTCATTCCGATGACGACAGGATAACTCAAAAGATCTAATCTAAACATTTGTCAGCCTCCTGCATGTCTCCAGTGAGGAGTCCTACTTCAAGGGTAGGATAAAAAAAATATATATATATATATATATGTACATATATATATATATATATATATATATATATATATATATATATATATATATATATTATATATTGCACAAACATAAAAATATGATAGTCCAAAATAAACTTTTGAAAGAAGGGTTAATAGGTTGTCCAAGAGAGCAACCATCTGAAACTTTTTTCCTTTGGTAAAAACGCAGAACCTCATGCCATAACTCAATAACGGTTTGTCAACAATGTAACTTTATAAACATAAGATATTTAGTTTATGTGACCCAAATCATCTTGTCATAGTAACATGGATTTTTTTTACCCACTTTGCCTTTGTTTTGCATTTTAAATTGCCCATGCAATAAGACTTTTTCGTTTTGATATTAAATTTTTCATTTTTAAATACAGAGAAGCCCTGACAGCGACGTGTAAATGAAGTGTCCAAAGCCGGAACATGAATAAATCTTTTACCTTGATATCAGACCCACCTTTTGAGGGGTAAAAACAAAAAAGACAAATTATGAAGCCGTTATTTTTAAACAATCTACATTGCACGATAAAAATGTGAATTATATTTACAAAAGAAAATCGCATGTTTTATTTTCTATTGAGAAGGATATATGAAGATAATGATTTTTATTAAAGAAGAAGAAAAAGTGAATCTATGACATCACATCGTTACCACAACACAAACGAGTATGTCATCGAAGCCGATTCACCATTAATACCTTCTCGAGAGATGCAGAGGCATGTTCCCTTAACACGGCAGCAATCAAATGCCAGCCTTCCCTTTCGGCATTCCGCGTATACACCACAATTGAGATGCCTCAAGATATGACCAATTCTCAATCGATTACCAGATACCGTTCTTTATTCTGTCTGCTTCCCTGTTTTATCTTTACGTGAAGGTCATCTCAGTCAAGATCTTTGATATCTCAAATACACCCACGCAAAATAATGAATAATGACGGCCACTTGGCTTTCGCCATTTAAATCTTAACTTTTCTCATCAAATTACCATATGGTTGGTTCCTCGATTAAGTATTGTCTATAATGACTGATACATTTATTTACAGTCCTGATATTTAGTTTAGAAAAGGATCACCAATATTAGATAAAAGGGCTCTACAGGCTTGTACTTTCACTCGTGACAACACAAAGATAAGATTCCAGACTTGCCACTATTTTCGTAGAAAAATAAGTAAAATGAACGGTTTAGCCCTCACGACAGCTTGGGAAGCCTTGAATTAAGAAAAGCTTAAGATGAAAGACTTAGAAGGTAAGCTGAAATAAATAACAACGTCGTAGGACTGAAATACTGACAAACCACTTCAGACATTTTGAAAAGGAATGCGTTGGGAAGCTGACGCCATATCGTTCATGCCCTCGACTGCAAACGAAGGTAAGGGCACGAGATAAAAAAAAAAATGAAAGCGTTCGCCTTCAAGTACTTCCGCGCTATGGTCAATTTGGAAGAAAAACGACTGCCACGGATTCTAAGTGGACACCCGCTTTCTTCACCAGGATGTTCATAAAAGGATTAACTGATAGTTTTCGTTGGCTGATGTTAATGGTGCATTTCACTGGCTCTGAGATTGTTGGGAAAGAAGTGGCATTCACTCTGTACAGGGCATCGATATCTGATGGGCGTGCCCATGATCGGAAATCATCCTTGTACTAAGTATAGTACAGCGAATTCTATCAATCGTTCCCGTGGTCCACATTCTTCCACGTGTTACATAGCGTAAAAGAATTTTTACAAATCAGGTGTTTCCTTATATAATGAAACAGGGAAATGAAAGTGTCAGGGGCACAAGTCTTAGGAAAACAAGAGCTGCAGCGGAGAAAAAAAAAGTTGAAAGAAAAACGTAATGATAGGGTAGCAGCTCAATGACTGGAAAATGGCGGGCTTGCATGCTCCAGTAAGAAGGTCAGAATATCGGGATACAACTCCTTTACAAATATCAATCAATAACATTTCAGTCGATCTCTTGAACATGAAGTTGGAATAAAATGGCAAGTCACCAGGAAGGGCTCCCGTCCTTTCCTAAAAGACATTCAGTTGAGGAACCACTTGGGTGGGTGGTGGCTTTCAACGTGAAATTATTATTAGTTAGTTGGTTTGTCAATGAATCAGAAATCTATATTCAACAAAATTTTCCCATCACATAAGTGTTGAAAAGAGTAACATATTCGTTCTCGTGCACGCTCACACACGCACACAAAAGTTGTTAAGGATA
>NC_089745.1:31037989-31045489 GCF_040412425.1 Macrobrachium rosenbergii | reverse complement strand
ATATATATATAGTAGTCATAGATATGGTTATTGTACCCTTCAAGTCCTTCAGCATTCCATAATTAAAAATGTAGATGAACATCTAGAATACAATAACGAGACTAAATCACCATCAAAATACCTCAGGCTCTGACACCCTCAAGACTACTAATGTTACTAAATTAAGCTGGCCTTTGGGTAGCACGGGTCATGGCTTCACTGAATAAACTGCTGCTAAGTGTGATGACACTGACCAACAAATGAACACCAACAGGAAACAGCGACGAGTAAATGCGGCGAGTCCCATGACTTTTCCCATCATAAAGACATGAGGATACTGATCGTATCGTTGGTTTCTTTTCTCTCTCATTTTTTTAGAATATTCAAGAGGTCAACGATGATTTATTGCTGCGTGAACGTCATGTAGACGGAAGATTTAACACTAATAATGCTGTGTAAGAATGTAAAGTAACCTTTAAGGGAATGTTAGTCGAGATAAATGAGGCGATTCTAAAGGAAAAAACTGACAGCTGTTAAAACTTTCCTCTGCAGAAAAAAAGTGCAAAAACTTAAATACAAAAAACAGAGAGACGAGCAACAAATAAAAATATAACACTTGAAGATTAACAACATATAAAAAACAAAACAAAAAAATAGACGCTAAGAATGGGTACAAAAATTTCAAGGGTAAAATAAAAAGATACTACAAGTTCAGTCAAGACACAAATAACCTAAAAGAAAAGTAAAACATCCTTGGGAATGTGCCTGAGCATGACTTACGTGTGTATTCACGATGACAAAAAGTAAAAGTCCTCAAGGAATAAGACCCGTCTATTCACTTACTGATATATATCTTTTTTATAGTAATGTACGGATCTAGCGACTTTTACAAAGAGTTGATGTTGCCAGGAATTAAATGTCATCTGCAAATGAGGGAAGGTAAAGTTTGAGGCATACCAAAGTGACATAAGTACGCAACCAATGGATAAATTTAGCTGATTTTTTTCATAATAAAAATTATACTCAAATTTCAGAATTCAGTGTCGAAGAAATTTGAAGTAAAATGTTTTTCACTTATAAAGACAACAATATTAACAACACAAAACGATAACAACAATAATAAGTGATTAAAATGACATAAATAGCAACATAAATTTCACTTTAACTATTTTTACTAAGTGGGATTGTTCCAACATAATGACAATAGTTATAATGATAAGAAGGAAAATAATATCATGATTACTGGCACTATCATCACCAACTGGGATTTCCCCCTCGCTAAGTACCCTGGCATTTATCCGACATTGTCAGGTGGGACAAAGTAAGTTGATCACTTCATTCCTTATTTTTCACGACTGTCCGGCGCTCAAGGCTACTTGTTACCTAACATGACTCTGTAACGCTTTGCTCCTAAGGTACCTGACACTTGAACTTTGGCATCGTACACAACAATCAATTTGCCGTCTCACATTACTATTGTTGTGACTATCATCACCCCACAATATCGAATATTCGATAGGTATAAATTATTCATTTACAGCTCATCTACACATTCAGATATATTCATCTGATTTACTTACAAACCAGTCATTAGCGTGGTGACCTTCATAAGTTATCTCTTCATTTAAGGACAAATTTAGTTCCACTGAAGTCCTTAAATCTTCGTGAAACGTAAAATTCATCGATTTATAAAATTTAGACTACTAACCAAGACCTGGGGACACAAGCAATCCGCAACTACGGTACTGTCGGAGGGACACAATGTTAACACTGCCATTTCATAGCATGTTTTAGAAGCAAGCCTCCAACCATACCTATTCTAGATCTTTTTATCTAAGAATGTAGTCATGAAGGGTAACTGAATATTTCCTTACACGCCCCCTCCCCAACAAATTCATTTTTGGCTGTGGCCTTTTCAAGAGAAAAAATGAACAAACACATACATGGCATTTGATTTTCTAAAGGGCTACTGTCATGGCCTTGTTCAAAGACATGAAGGTATTTTGCGTCGTTCGCGCTACTTGAAAGAGAACAATTTACAGGATCATCGAAAAAGGTAATACGGATTATATACTGCCACATAACGATCTAAAATAGCAATCCATGTCCTTGCCCTTTCCCGAAGGACGCAACCTTCAGAATTTTTATCCTTTTTTCGCTTAAACACCTTCAACTTTGCTTGAAGGAAAGGGAAAATGACTATCAGTCATTCCTACAGCAACAGGGCGAATCTTTGTCATGAAGATAACATGAATTACCTGAACGAATTGTTTTTCGAATTTCAAGGTCGTCAGTAGCCTTAGTACATTAACCTGTAGCATGAATACCTCCTTTGAGGGAATATATTTTGCAAAATTACAAAAACAATTATGAAATTCAACATTCGTCTTCCCTGACTAAGTAATCCATCTCCAGTTCCATCATTTAAATACATGACAGTTTGGAAGAACATTAAGCAGTTTACTAAAAATAAAATTAATTCGCAGAAAAATTAAATCTACTCTAGCCGAGTCAGTTTCAAGATTTATTATACTGACATACCGGTACTATCAACTATTTCAAGCAGTTGCAGAACCACTTTTTCCAAAGGTAATAGCATGACTGATTCTTTTACATACTAATCGATATGCCATACCACAAGTGATATTTTCGAGAGGAACAGAAAAATCATATGTTAACCTCTTGCCATATACATAAGAGAGAGAGAGAGAGAGAGAGAGAGAGAGAGAGAGAGAGAGAGAGAGAGAGAGAGAGAGAGAGAGAGAGAATAACTGTTGATTCAAATAACCAATTTATAAACTATCAACTCATCCAAGCAAAAATCATAAACGGTATGCAAGAGTGAGAGAGAGAATTGCTGATAGCTCAAGCAAGCACTTTACAATCATCTCAAATAGGACTGCTATAAAAGGAGTGTTGGCCACACGAGAGAGAGAGAGAGAGAGAGAGAGAGAGAGAGAGAGAGAGAGAGAGAGAGAGAGAGAGAGAGAGAGAGATTCAAACAAAAAGATTTACTGGCTATCATTTTAGACAAGGCAAGATAAAAAAAAAAACGGTGAAACAAAGATACACCAGGTGCAAAGAACACTTTTTTTGTTCTACTGCCTTGAAAGCCATTGTACATGAATGTTATAGTTCACCTACAGCAAAGCAATGACACTCTATGACATTTTAACTTTCTGGTCTATCAAACATCGTAAATACCCTATACAATAAGGTGGAAAACCTAACTGGAGTTTTTTCGTATATTGATATCAATTCTTTTTTTATTTATCCATCTTTTTTCATGTATATCAGTCATCTGGCGTCATTTATTCACGAATATGAGGTGTATTTGAATACCCAAAAATCTTTTATTTTATCTGGGGAACAAAGATATATTGCACATAAGGTATATCCATGAGTTGCCAGGTAAATATGTACCTTCTAACGCGAAAACATCTTCGTGAGTAAAGGCTTATATACAACATATCTCATTAAATTATACGGTGATATACATATATATATATATATATATATATATATATATATATATATATATATATATATATATATATATATATATATATATATATATATACACACATACATATATAGTAAACATCAATACGTCCATCTTTCGAGTTACATGCAATTGGAAGAGTTCCCTTTTTATATATAAGTATATATGCATACCTGGCATATCTGCATATGTATTCATAATACTATCTTTAAAAGTGGATAGCATTTCTGTACTCTACGCATAGAGTTATCTTCATAATCAAAGCTGCTAATAACACGGTCGAAACGGTACTACAACCTCAGTCTCCTTTTAAGCGCCGAGGTCCATTTCAGTATGGCAAGATGCTGGTCAGAGCAGCCGTAAATCAAAGCTCTTTTCAGATTATCATCTTGCTGCAAGTTTTCAATTTCCATAAAATTTTCATACTGACTGAGATCTCTGTCCTTAGAAGGTAATAAATCACATTTTAAATTTTATTAAAGGTACCTGAAGTCGCGCTTCATTATATTAAAAGCACGTTGATTTTATCATATACTGAAGATTACTTTATACGACAATTACATACCATACAGTTAGTGTGTTCTCTCTCTCTCTCTCTCTCTCTCTCTCTCTATATATATATATATATATATATATATATATATATATATATATATATATATATATATCTATATATATATATATATGTATATATATATATATATATATATATATATATATATATATATATATATATATATATATACTGTATATATATATATATACACATATAATATATATGTATATTTTATATATATGTATATTTATATATATAAATATACAAACACACACACACATATATATATACACACAAGTAAAATGAAACGTTCTGTATGACGTTTGACCTTTACTTCCCTGTAATTCTGCACTTCAATTGACGAGGTATGAAGTGACAAAAAGGACATCAAATCCTAAAGCTTTAAATTTACCACATTCTATACCTAAAGGGCAAATGGCCTTAATCCTGTTCAACAATAGTAAAAACTCAGCTAAAGTAACTTATTTTATTAAATATATATATATATATATATATATATATATATATATATATATATATATATATATATATATATATATATATATATATATATATATGACTTTTTTTTATCACATCACCGTGATTCATATTCAGTCAGTAAGCTACAAACGTCCTTTAATATCCAATTCGCTCTACTAAATTTCATATATGTTACCGAAGGGGAATTTTTTAGTTGATAATAAGTTCGTCGTCTCGTGGGCTCGAACCAGCGAAGACAAGAACTCAGGACTACAGTGGACGCATTTTAACCCAAGCGGCCAGCAAGTGAGGTATAAGTGGATATCGTCTTCCCATATACAAATCGCCCGTCGAACTCAGGTGTTTGTATTTGGAGACGATATTCACCCACCTCTGCCATGCTAACCACGTAGTGCGTTTGTCGCACGCAGCCATATTATGACTTTTTTTATCACATCACCGTGATTCATATTCAATCAGTAAGCTACAAACGTCCTTTAATATCCAATTCGCTCTACCTCGGAAATAATATATTTTCATATATGTTACCGAAGGGGAATTTTTTAGTTGATAATAAGTTCGTCGTCTCGTGTGCTCGAACCAGCGGGCGGGGTTGAGAGGTTTACATGGTTTTAGGGGCTATTTCTCGGGGGGTACCTGATTTATCTCGGAATGCTTTGTTAATACAGTGGACACTTGTTAACTCGAGGCGAACTTCTTTTCCTAAGAGGTATTTAGCAGCAACCCAACAGGTACTTAATTACCCAAATGCCTAGCTAGGAACTAAGCTCCTCGGAAGCACTCAGCAAAAAACAATGTCAGCCAATGTTGTTTATGATTAAGCTAGCGTTATGCCAGCGCCGGCTCTTGTTCACAGAGCAGACCGGAAGTGGCAGCCAAGAACTAACGCTTGATAGTTTCGCTTGTTGCATGTGCACCTGCGCGCGGGCACGAACATGCACACTCATTTCTGCTAAGTCATGACACTCGTCATACTCAAACCTCACAAAACCGCTATTGCTTCTACAACACAAGAAGACGCCTCATGAAATTAAGTTTATTATCAAGTATGGCTTCTTTCCTAATTATGACAAACGCCCTTTTTGACAATCAACAGTATAATTTTCACTCTCATGTTCATTATCAACGTCAGTATATCATCACCATCATCATGATACTTATCCTCACCATCCTTTTATCAGAATTAGTTTTACTGAATTATGATTACATAAATTTCCCAAACCTTCTGCATATCAGTTTCTTATGATTTTTGTATTAAACATTATTTTGACAACGGCAAAAGTAAGTCAATATCTGATATCATGAATGGAATGGATGTTGTTTATGTTTTAAAAAAGTCAGTTTTGAAAGCAAAATAAATGAGCTTTCCGGAAATCTAATATTATATATATAGACACACAATCACACATACACACACATATATTATGTATGTATGTATATATATATATATATATATATATATATATATATATATATATATATATATATATATATATATATATATATATATATATATATATATATATATATATATATATATATATATATATATATATTATATATATATATATATATATATATATATATATATATATATATATATATAGGCATCTTACTTGGAGCTCCGTATTTATTACCAAAGCAAAGACTCCTCCTCTAATATATATATATATATATATATATATATATATATATATATATATTGATATATACATATATACACAAACAAAATCAACACATACATATATATTATACACACTAATATATATATATATATATATATATATATATATATATATATATATATATATATATATATATATATATCTTACAGCAAACAAAATTTATTACAAAAGCAAAGACTCCTCCTCTAATATATATATATATATATATATATATATATATATATATATATATATATATATATATATATATATATATATAGGTATCTTACTTGGAGCTCCGTACTTTATTACCAAAGCAAAGACTCCTCCTCTAATATATATATATATATATATATATATATATATATATATATATATATATAAACAAAATCACACACAGACATATATATTATACACACACACAATAATATATATATATATATATATATATATATATATATATATATATATATATATATATATATATATATACAAACAAAATCACACACAGACATATATATTATACACACACACATAATATGTATATATATATATATATATATATATATATATATATATATATATATATATATATATATATATATATATATATATATATATATATATATATAGGCATCTTACTTGAGCTTCGTACTTTTATTACCAAAGCAAAGACTCCTCCCTCTTTAGCGATGTAAAAAAAAAGACTTTAATAATTGTTAAATGTAATATATACGCTTTAAAGTTATTAATCCTGACAGCAATGAGCGTCTGCATGCTTGTGCGCATTTGAATATACAGCTGGTTCCTATTTTATTAATTTCAACAAAAACTATTATAACATTTAGGTCGTCTGAATATTTGTCAGTAATTTTAAGTGAAACCAATGAAACATTGTCTCTGCATGACCAGAGTAATCCACAGTGTCCTGTTTTAGCCACCGTGGCACCTGTCCCACATTCACTTTGGATTTTTTCTTAATTGAAAATGGCACATGCCAAAATGAAATGACCTCCATGTGGTCTGAAACTTTCATTTCCCCATTTCAAGCCATTTCTAAAATCTAACTGTGGCCACACACACACACACACACACATACATACACATAAACAAACATCCACTCGTCCGGTTACAGATATGCCAATCTGGTTATTCACCTTAATGATAAGTTAATGAGTCACGCCAAGTTATTTGATAATGCCAGGCACCTTGTAAAAAGCAAAAGGTTGGAAGTAAAGAGGGTAAAGATAAGAAGGTGACGAAGACAGAACGGTGAAACCAGGAGCAAGAGAAGAAAG
>NC_089745.1:31002989-31032989 GCF_040412425.1 Macrobrachium rosenbergii | reverse complement strand
GAACACCTTACTTTTCCTAAGAGTAAAACCCAGTAGGACGGACAAATAATGCCTTTTCATAGACTAGGCCCGAGGAAAAAAGGAAAAGGAAGGAAGAAATGCCGGGCTTTTCCAAGAAGGAAGCGACAAACTTGCGTCTTAAAAGAAGAAAAATTAGTATCAGGAAAAAACACAAGCAGGAAGAGTGTGTTCCACAGCTTGCCAACAGAAGGAAAGTCATCGGACCTTGTTCGAGTTAACGGATCCATTTCTGTTCTGCTGCTTCTGTAAGTCAGGGGAAACAAAAATATTAGTTTCCAACTCACAACAGGTCAGTGAAAGTAAAAGAAAAATGTACTAAAATCACAAATACCACAGAGATCGCTCACTGCTTACAAAAAGTCTCTACCTTGATATCAAGTTGCCAGGGATCCCAGTTTTGGTAAAATTCCAAGGCATTTGTACATTGTTTGCATACTTTTGTTAACCATAAAGTAGAAAAGGCTCTTTCCAGGCCATTTGAAAAGGGAACAATATGCTTAACCAAATTGACCCTTCTGGACAGTCATCAGAGGAGATACCGTTCCTTCATGTAAAAGTAACGCCGGTGTCATATGGTCTCTGTGCACATGCTGCATGGTAAGCAGCCAGACACACTTGGTGGTAAGAGGAATGCGGGTGGCTAACCCTGGCAGAAGAATCCTTTAAAAGAATCCCCGAAAAGAAATTGAGATATGGAAGTAGGACAAGAGCAACTCCAAGAATCTCGGATACAGCCGTTCGGTCGGTTGGTAACAATTCTCGAACGGGGACTTACGCTTGAATGACAGATGGGAATGACAGATAAGACCCGGGTGGGACACCAACAACACTATTGGGTTCGCCCTATAAAAATACATAGGAGATAATGGACGTGGTATAGGGCATCTCAGAAGACAATGTAAAACCTACTAAGATGGCTGCGATAATTTTAGGCAATAAACCCACAAAACGATAACAACGGGATAAATGTCGCTGAGTATGTGATCATCTGACCTAGCAACAGGATCGCTAAAATTAGCAATCCCAGCATTTCGCGTGAATAAACACCTGTTGCCAAGCGGACAAAAAAGGGTTATCTGCAGTACCGTAAAGGACCCTACTTTGGGAAACAGAGAGATCTCTCTCTAAGGCAGTAAAAGTCGAGAGCCCTTCCTATATGTACCATTTACAAGATAAGAAGGGTAAGGATGCATAGTGGACTAGAAAAAAGCAAGTATAGTTAAAATAATGGAGTTTTTGGATATTAGTGTCATACACATCTGTAACATAAAAACAGATAAAAATATCAAATACATAAAAAAAAGTTGATAAGCTCACAAATCTGGGTGGAGAACCTAGGCGACCCTCTTATACCTTTGAACTTCTGCTGATACTTTAAGACATTTATTTTTTAAGCTTAAATAAAATACAACTAAAAAAGATTTCTGAAGATAAAAATCATAGCAGCATCTTTTCACATTTTTGTCCCGTTTCTCGTTAATACGAATATTCTCATATGAAGTATCAATTGCTTTTGTCTTTTGGAAGGATGGTACCAGGAAATCGCATTTACTGTACAATTCAGGTAAACATACGTTCATTATTTCGCAAACTTTACATCATACCCTTCTTATTAACATCAATGAAGTTCTAGGATAATCGACAGCTTTTATATCATACACCTTTAGCGATGGTTTATTCTTTATCATGCACATGATCTACTTTCTTTTTATTGTATTTCGTTGCGCAAAACTTGTTTTTTCTATTTATTTCTTAAAATTTTGTTTTAGCAGACCCGGTGATGGTTGACCCGAAATCCGTACACATGGAATAAGGATATTTTTGCACTAGTATTGGCTTTCATCATCTTTACAAGGGTCCGTTTCCGAAGGGTAAAACCAGATGTATATATATATATATATATATATATATATATATATATATATATATATATATATATATATATATATATATATATATATATATATATATATATATATATATATATATATATATATATATATATATATATATATATATATATATATATATATATGTATGTATGTATTTATACACACACACACATATATTATATATATATATATATATATATATATATATATATATATATATATATATATATATATATATATATATACATACATATACAGTATATATGAAGTCGTCAAAACAATACCAGTAAAAATAACATGTGAAATGCTACTTTTCGGCTTTCATCATCCAAATGGGAGACGATGGTGGGTACTTTCCCTCAACCCAATTATCAAATCCTTTTAAGCAGCATTATATTTGAGTCTGTAATCCAATCAGAGATAATGTTTTTTCATATATTTATATTCTATACGGAAATCCTTATCTGACGGATCTGTTGGTAACTAAAATCGTGGCTCCTGTTTCTTCTATAGGAAAGAAAAACTTCTAGAGATTTCATTCGACTCACACCAACGTTTTGCCAGTCAAGTTAAAAGCAGTTTTAGGAGATAAGGGCACCGTAGTCGTCGGGTGCCAGTGGACATCCGTAAGTCCATTAAAAGGCACTAGCAACCACAAAGTATATGGAAAATCATTTTTGTTCTTAAAATATGAATATTTTGATCTTTGAGGAGTGGTTTCCATGTGGTTTATAACATTAATAAACTTCTTTCTTTTCAAAGCTGTTCATAATTGCTTCTGAAGGTCATGAATCGTATTTATGATAAGTAGAAAATTGTCTGGAATGATCATACGGGAACTGCGATCAAACTTGGTAAACAAAACAAACACATGATATTAATATTTAGATATTTATTGAAATCTGTATGAAAGCATTTCCGAAAAATAGTTATAATAGTCGAAATAAAGGGTATATATTTGAAATCTGTTCTAATCTTCACTACCGTAAAGATTCAAATGGGGGATAAACAATGCAAGACCTGAAATACGCTCTAGCCTCTACGGGACCACAATAAGAAAAAATAAAATAAGCTCTTTTATTCTGATTCGTTCAGCCGTGAAAACTTGAATAGCATCGAATATGAGAGGATGCAATTAAATGCAAAACATGGCGGTTTATCCTTGTGTTCTTGTTCTAAACAGTTTACTGTTGTTTTCATGACCCTGCAATCAGATCACGAGAATAATCGAAGCAGAGAGAGAGAGAGAGAGAGAGAGAGAGAGAGAGAGAGAGAGAGAGAGAGAGAGAGAGAGAGAGAGATTGTAAATGATGTCAGCTAAATCGTAATCACAGTTTTGATTTTATATTATTTTGCAGATAATCAAAGACGTCATAGAGCAAACACCTTCCCCAAAAAAGAAGTGATAAGGAATATAAAATGCAAATGAAGGAAGCACACAGCAAAGCTGGTCATGTAACACCACGCCCTCACACTCTCAATGTCTGCCAAAAACGCTGATGTGGCCGACTCATTACAAAAGTCCCAACCACAAAAAGGAGCAGGCAAAGAGTCCCACGCTGGTGATTAACAGCCCATAACAAAGTATTATTTTTAAGCACGCGTACGTACACGAATATACATTTACTTACACACACAGGCATATGTGCACAAATCGATCCTAGTGCCTGTTTCCGATAATCATGCATCAAATATTGGCAAGAAACTAATGATAATAGGTAATTAAATTAGGCCAACAATGAAAATATCATTTTCTATTCAATTATTCATTCAGCTCTTATGTTAAGGAGGGTCGCTGGAGTTGATGCTGCATGTTAATTCGCCAACAAGGAAAACTTCCGGGAGTTCAAAAACTATGCAAAATTTAACAACAACGCTCGAGTTTTATTAGATTCAGCCACTCCTTTTAAGAAGCTACGGTTTTCAGCATTTTTTAAGGTCAAATTGTTCTTCCTGATTCAATGTATTTTCGTTGTGAAAACTGAAACACGGTGTTTCGACTCAGTCTACCAAGAGTTTTTCTGTTCAGATTAACATTTTTCTTTGGATTTCGTTATTCTGTAGTGAAATTAAACAGACGATGTTTTGCCACTTTTCTTTTTCTTGATTCAAAGTATTCCTTATGTGAAGATTAACAGCCGATGCTTTGACCTGAATTCTTTGTACATCTAATTTGCACGGTCACTTTCTTTTGATTTGCTGCATTTTTAGAGTGTAAACTACCAGATAAGGTTTTGAGAGAGAGAGAGAGAGAGAGAGAGAGAGAGAGAGAGAGAGAGAGAGAGAGAGAGAGCTGGCCCCATTTCCGCAAATTTGCAACGAATTGTCCGGTTATTCTGAGCAAGCCGAACCATTCCCCCCGCCCTCAACACACACGGCAATTTTTCAGCACAAACTTGACATCACTTCAGCACTGATATACTAGAGAATAGCATCAAAGTAAGCAATCAGACGAGGTTGTCTTTTTACAGAGTCAATTCACATTTTATACATTCTCTAACGTCCGTTGTAAACAATAAAAGACGACAATGATGATGACGAGAAGGAGGAAGAGAAGGATGAATCCTAACACTTCACATAACAACTGCAGTATCAGTCTTAGACAAAAAGACTCCTATGTGACGTTATCTGTTGGATTAATCATCCAAATCATCTTCAACGACGACAAAAATCAGTGTCGGAATTTCGCGTTAGAATGGCCTCTAGATAGCTCCCCTTCATGATATCACCAACACCAAACCTCCCTCGAGAAAGAGAGAGAGAGAAAAAAAATTGTTTTCCCTCATTGACATCACCGACACCAAAGTTCTCTGAACCAAAAAAATGGAGTATAGAAAAACCTTGAGTGACTAAAATCAAGCCGTGAACGATAAACAGTAAATAAGTACAAAAAACGAGGTAGCCTTTTGTAAGAGAGAAACAGATCACGTACGTCATTTTTCCAGTGGATACACTTCACAACTTGGGAGTTTTCAAGTGACCGCCATTTTAAAGTTGCAGGGATGGCTGCCCTTTCAGTTTCCAGAATAAGTGCTCAAGAGTTCGTTGTTTGTATAAAATATCACTAAAAAACAATCTCCTGAAGAAATATTTTGTTACCAGTCTTTGATTACAGTCAATTGTAACAAGTCGCATTGAACTTTCACTAAGCACTTTCAACTATGAATTAAATATATTTAATAATACGCCGCTTGAAATAGCAACTTTATCAAAGCTACTAAGGATATCCTTTTATCATTTATCCAATTTATCCAATAAAGCATCATTTATCCAATAAAGCAAGGGTTCCCAAACTGGGTACATGTACCCCCAGGGGTACATTTGCACGTTTCAGGGGATACATTTGGTCTGAAGAAAATAATTACTCAGATTGCACTTTTCTCAATTTCCTCGTGTTGATTAGCACAACTTTTATTTAAATTTATTGGGAGTAAGGTAATACCATTTGTTTTTTACTATTATAAACTTCACACGGCTGTATCTGCAGTGTAGATTTGTAGGACTACCTGTACCAATCCAGAAATGACAGGTACAGGACGTTCTTTTTTTAATATTAAGCTTAATTTTTAGTGCTAGGGGTACATGGGAACCTATAAAAAAGCCCAAGGGGTACCGAGGAACAAAATGTTTGGGAACCTCTGTTTTATTGGATAATTAAAGAAACAGAGACCTAAGCAATCCAAACAACATACTTCAATTTCTCTCTATCCTTGCCCAAGGCTGTTGAGTAAATTTCGACATTCTAGATCCATTTCATCTCTTACAATAACTGTTTCAGAAAACAATTCCTTTATGCAGAACTTTTCTCCCGGAATCTAGAAAGACGATGGGTTGAAAAAAAGAAGTTAACAAATAAAGTATATCAGTATACAAATATGCATATAAAATTCAAGTCCTGATAGATTATCATCTCGCCACTCAAAATGACCGTCAGAAAATAAATCCCTTTGTTTTACATAGAACAAAGAACACCCGAGGCATGTCATGGAACGCCTTGTTTCTGGAAGACTTGTGAACGTGATAGAGGACAAAAACAAAATTTTAGAGTCATGGTAGGGGATTCTCGCACGAGTAAAACGTTCAACAAACAAACAAAAAGTGAAAATGGATAAGACCCTTTGCGCTGCATTCAAATAAAGGTAAATGCGTCACTAATTTCTTAAGTATATTTCAGACAGAAGAAACGTTAAATACAGAGGTAACCGAGGCACAAATGTGAATATAAAACGACTTTAATCAAAATTACATTAAGTTATTAAAATAAGTGATTCCCAACTCAAAGAAAAAATTCTAAGATTACATTTCAGATAAATAACGGACATTTTCCAAGGTCTGCTGTTCACAATGAAGACTAGACAGTCATTAATCCCTTTTAGGAGGGGGAAAAACAGGAGGAAAAAAAGGGTGTTACTCGTACCTCAACGGTAAACCGAGAGGTAGCCGCTAGCTTACCCTCCCACGCTACTCTGGACAACCCCTTAAGAAGGCTAACTGTACCTCAGTCTTAATTACCATGGAGGACGACCCTCCCTTCAACGTATTTCGATGTCTTGATCCATGAGGATGTCGGGGGAAAATCATTTCTATTAACAGAAATAATATGAACAGCTTCACGTCAACTCGACCAACTTCTTCTTGGCCTTCTGCCAACTCCCCTGCTCCCCACCCCCTTTCATTCTCCAATCAGCGCATTACAGGTTCAATGCAGAAAACTGCTCCTCACGAAGAGATGTCACGAGAGGCGCAAATTGCCTCCATTCATTTCAGGGCAGGGTAAGGAAAACTGAGCTCTATGGAATTCCGCTACCAATGTTCGAAACGGTCGAAAGAACAGCGTCCGACCATTCACGTTTGTCCATACCGACCGCACCCTTCGAAGAAAGAGACTTCCGAGGCTTAGAAGGACACTCCGACGCCTCCCGCGTGAGCTATCAAAAGGTCGTTACATCAAAAACACGTCAGGAAGAGAAACAGAGCAAAATCCAGCTGGCATTCACACAGACCTCTTAATATATATAGTCCATTTTTATTGTAAAGATTTTGTCTGAAATGTTTCCTTTGATCTCTTACGCTTTTCTTTTTCATCTCTAACGCATTTCCCACAATATCTTCCTGTGGTTCATTTAATTTCTTAAAGTGTTCCAACATGAAAATATAATTTTCTTTCCTCTGAGCGTGAATACCTTTCCTGTGTTTTCATTTTCAGACAATGATAACGCAACACCGCTATATCTGGAGAAATCACACGACTTACACAAGAAGCAGAACAAAAGTTCTGAAAAGTTGTCGCTAGAAACTGAGTACGACGAGTTTTAAAGATCTGATAACTAATCAAATACTGCTTGAGTGAATGTCACTTAATCTAAAGTCAGTCTACAACGAAGAGGAAAATTTACGCAATGTTTTCTCTCTCTCTCTCTCTCTCTCTCTCTCTCTCTCTCTCTCTCTCTCTCTCTCTCTCTCTCTCTCGAAGTAATAGATGTAATCTTTATCAGATCAACAGACGCAATATTTTCCCTCATATTTTCCCTCATAATTACATACAGTATATATATATATATATATATATATATATATATATATATATATATATATATGTGTGTGTGTGTGTGTGTGTGTGTGTGTGTGTGTTGGGGGGGGGTGCGTGTGTGATTAAAGATACCAACACAGCCAGGAAACAATTTTCCTCTTCCGAACACCAGCAGTAATAATTACCGTGAATAAATCTAACAGATACAAAAAAAGGGACAAGTCATTGCATCAGTCGTTTTCCAACCAGAGAAGAACTAGGTGTTAATATAACAAGAGATACAAGACAGGTCTTTTGTCTCTCAAGTGTTGCCTCCGTAGCCAGCTGTTTTTAACCTTCGTCAGCGCAAAACCCTGAGGGCAAAACATGATACAAAATTAGATGAATCTATTTTATGTAATACTTCCTGCTTATCGTCTATCAACTTTGTAGACGGCGTCAGTGTGCGCAAGCATAACCATGAGGAAATTTCCTTTATTAATTTCTTGCATGTGTAAACTGGTAACATGGAAAAAGTCATCCAAGTGATAGGAAATAATAATTTAATGACCCTATGACGAAATAATTTTTTTAATATCCAAAATTTTAAGCAATAAAAATATTACACGATGCTCTACACATCCAATACAAATAAGAAATACATTTGAAGTTAGCGCAAGCAAATATATCCTCACATACATACATCTCCACCCTCGTTGCAATCCGCCACATTCGATTAAATATCAAATACTACTTACAGTTCAATAGGAAAGTGATTACAAAGCTCCTTCTCGTCAGAGAATCGAATCTTGACCTTTCTGCAGATACGTAGTTATCATGATTACTAAATTATCCATCTATCTACCTGGTTTAGAAATAACGATGGACAGTGACATTGACCACTGCGCCAATCTTGGTGTTAGTTATTCCAGAGTTATAGTGAAATGGATATTGAACAGTATTTGTGGCTTAATATTTCTTAACATGCAAATATACACACAAACACAGACACAGACACACACACATATATACATACATATATATATAATATACTTTTACAGAGAGAGAGAGAGAGAGAGAGAGAGAGAGAGAGAGAGAGAGAGAGAGAGAGAGACTAAGCATCCTCAAGGTTATGCGCTACCATAATATCACTGCAGAAAATACGGCGGGGAAATCCCCTGCAGGACGCATTTCGTACTGGGCTTATGTAAGTCTTGATGAGGTTCTTACCTTTCCGCTGCGCCCTCCCCCACCTTCCCTCTGGTCCTTAAGGTAACGGAAGGGACCCTGTCTCCTAGCCTCCTCTTTCAAAGTCCTTCTCGCCTTTCTTGGTGTCTAATTTAAGAGTTTCCCGCGTCTGCTCCCCAATTAAAAGACGTTCTTTCAAGTGTGTCCAGTCGAGCGAAACATAAAAAGTAGAGGAAGTGAAATGTGAGGATGCACAAGAAACTCAGAATAACAAATAGAAAAGGTGCTTTAGTATTAAAATTCCTGAGTTAAAAATAAAGATGATAATAATTAACAGATTTTTCCCAAACAGAGGGGTTAACAGAAAAATCAAGACATCCACTGCACATCCAAAGATAAGTCCCTTGTGCACTGAAACTTCCAAAACTTCCACTAGTTCACAAACACACAAAGACTCATCAGGTGCTTGTCGATCCAGTTATAAAAGTTCACCTCTATGATGACTAAAAACTTTCCAAGCTACAGCCCCTTCATTTCATCACTTATGCTACGTTATCAACCTACAGTAGTATCCTGTAAGTTCCTTCGCCACTTTCTTCCAAGGGCGTCTCATTTACACATTCTCTTGTCCAGTTTCCTCTCCCATTCTCACGACAAGAAAATAACTCCATATATGTTTCCCCTTTTAATATTTTGTCTTATTTTAATCCTTCCATTAACCCTTTACCCACATATGCAACATAAAAAGTTCACTTCATCGGCTTCACCTTTTTCGTTTAGTCCTGTGAAATCATAATTACTATATATAAGTTGATCAGAAATAAAGATGTGACCTACCTTCAGTAATCAGATCAATAACTTAATATATAAAGGAAGAAAAATTTCCTAATTCCATGTATTCTCGAGCAGGTATTGGACATAAATGACAATTTACTAACAGTTTTTGCAGTACAATTTAGAATTGTCACTTTAATCGTTACATTGTTGCCTTGAGCCTAAAAGCTTAGTTATACTATACGTGAATATATATATATATATATATATATATATATATATATATATATATATATATATATATATATATATATATATATATATATAGCCATCGAATGCCAATGCATACGATAAATAACAATTTACCAAAAAAACTGACAAAGGGACGGTCTACAGACAGGAGGTACACGCTCTTTGGAAGATCATCGTCAGTAAGTGCCCTTTGAAAAACTATTGCTTGGAGTCTTCACCAGCCCAACCTGGTAGCTGCCCTTGTGATTACGGACAGCACTGCTGCTAAGGGACCCAAGAATTCAAATGCCACCGTGGTTTACAAATTTAAAAGTGAAAAAGCATCTCGCTGGACACACGATGACTACCTTGAGAATGTGCATAACAGGTCATTTTGAAGTCATGGCTAAATATAGCCATGAGGATGGCTATATTTAGTTTGTTTTTGCTCATTACAGTTATAACTTTGAATTTTCAGGTGTCTTCTGTCTTCGTTTCACCTCCAGCAGAAGAAAATGGCTTTTCAGGTCGTTGACATGCTCTCTAGACCCCAATGTTTAGATTCAAGAAGAATCATCCTGATCCGTGAATTTTTTCTTAATTTTTGTTGTTTTTCCGTTTCTTGTATTAATTTTTTTTTATTCTACTCATCTATAAATTGGTTTTAGTTACAGTGTAAAGGACGTATAGACCTGTAGAAAGTTAGTGTTATTAGCTGGAACAGCTGTTGGCATTCACACACACACACACACACACATATATTATATATATATATATATATATATATATATATATATTTATGTATATATATATATATATATATATATATATATTTATATATATATATATATATATATATATATATATATATATTTATGTATATATATATATTTATGTATATATATATATATATATATATATATATATATATATATATATATATATTTATGTATATATATATATTTATGTATATATATATATATATATATATATATATATATATATATATATATATATATATATATATATATATATGAAGCTACCCGTAATACCTGTCAGAATAAATAAGAACAAAATACGAATTAAAGACTAGAATGAATATAACAGTACCTAAAGGATGCATACCCGGGAACTATTATATTCTAAACACCCTGCCCAATGGTGCAACGCCCATCTAAACTTACAACGCACGTAAGGATTCAGCATGTAATAGTACAATAATTGCATACTAATGCAATGGCATTTTTTTTTCATTTAAAGTTTGTAGTTACGCCGTTCACATGTTACACCATTGTGAACACATATATGTGCGACTGTATTCTTTATTAGTCTACAGCTATTTTAGCAGTCGAGAAAAACTCTCTCTCTGTTGATCAAAATAATGGGAACCCTGATGTTTCAATATGTAAATGGAGAGTAAAATTCAGGGTACAAAAACGACATATTCATAAATACTAATATTACAAATTATTGGGTAAGCAACAAAGTACTAAAAATTGTTTGCTTAAAGAGTACCGTACTGCAAATACCCAGACATAATATGACTATTTGCTGCTCCAATAAATGAAATGAGAAACTCATGATGTCTCTCAATCACTTCTGTTGGATTTGGCATCTCAAAAAATCTGAAAACTGAGTATTTGATAAAAATACCAGAAAAGAGTTAAAAATATCTAAGAACAATGGAATTTAAAAATGAATTCCATCTAAAAATTGTTATGAATGAGACGTGAAGAATGCTGAAACCAAAGGCAAAAAACGTAAACAATGAGAGACGGAAGAAGATAATTAGTTCATGACGATGATAAGAAAAAATAAGTAAAGAAAAAATCTACATGAGACGGCAAAAATTAACCCTGAAAAAATATCTTCAGCAGGTAATGTCAACAAAATTTTTTATTCTTTTGGTGCCGAAGGCCGTAGGAACAGGAATTTATTTCTAGTCCAAGGCTGGGTGATGCAAGGAAACTGAGTTCGAATCCCGCAAGAAAGCTATAGACAGCCTCTCAAAGAAGGAAGAATTTATACATCATGGAAAATGGAATTATTGTAAAAACTTCAAAGCTTATTACGTAAAAAGTAAACCGACAAAACCGCGTCAAGTAAAAGCAGGAATTAGATTGAAAGACGACGGGTGTATACAGAAAAACGGAAATTGAAATACACACGAGATATTATAAGACAAGGGTAAGTAAGGAAAAAAAATGGAAATAAGAGTATGAAAATATTTTATCAAAATTAAAACAAACATAAAAATGAGAGGAAACAACAAGAACCGGATATGGAGGAGAAAGGGAACATGAAAATTACAACGAAAAATAGAGGCTATTAGATTTGTCGTTCATGAAGAGAATCAGACCAAAGACAAAGAGAATAAATCTTTAATCTTCCTCACATGGGACTGCATCATCACCTAACACTATTTATATATATGTGTGTGTGTGTATACATACATATATACATAGATAGTTAGGTAGATAGATAGATATTAGTATGTATATATGTATGGGAATCTTAAGTACTCTCTACCTTTCCATGGACACCGTACACAAAAGTAGTAGGTAAAAAAAAAAAAATGAGTAAACACCCAAAACCCATTCCTTAAAAGGCTACTTTATGTCCTACTTGTACCACAAGCAACGCAAGCAACCAGTGGTTATCAATAGCTGAGGTGTGCCTCACTGCCCTCCGTTGCATGCTGTAGCAATCTGCATAAGAACAGGCATTAATAATCATCCGAAGCCGCATCTTATCAGTGACAGAATGCTCTGATTTACGATGATTAATATGTTTACTCTTGCGTCTGATTGCTCTTGTCATACCATTAATATTAAATGCTCTCACTGCCATTCTTATGTCAACGATTCCTATTCTCCATATTTTATATAATACACGCACACACACACACACACACACACACACACACACACATATATATATATATATATATATATATATATATATATATATATATATATATATATATATATAAATTCGGAGAAGTCTTGTTTGTATAAGTTTATGGCATTATTAGGTTTACTTTGATTCAAAATTGGTCTTGAGTAAGCGACAGATGAAGGGTACCCGTGCATACATACATGTATACATACATTCATACACTCATAAGTACCCATGTACTGACACCCTTCATCTGTCCCTGAATCAGTAACAGTTTTAATCTTAGTAGACCTAATAATGCTATAAATATCTACAGTAGTTTTACAAAAGAGAATTTTCAGAATTTGTGAACATATCTCTGAATCGCTAATATAAACCGACAAACTATATACTTGATTAATTCAAATGCTATACTAGAAAATATTCAGTCTCTCGAATACGGCATCAGTCGCAAGTGAATCCCAGAACCGCATTAGAAAATCTTCATAAGAATGCAATCAAATTGTCCATTTCAAAGACAGCGGAAAAAAATTGCATACTAATAAATAAATAACGACAAAAAATAGAAGGTGAACGGAAATGATGTCCAAAGACAAATCACCCATGAAATATCGATTAGAAACAAAAGGTTCTTTCCCACATCACGATTTCATCTCTTCCACCTGGTTTAATCGCCCGTAAAACTGAATAACAGGAGCCCAAAGCAATGGAAGCCCCGTTCTCCCTCCATCGATTGTCCGTTTAAGGAAAAAGGTTATAAGTGCCGGTGGCAGGAGTGATACATCATTCTCTTCGCTTTGTTCCAGTCTACTCTCTCCCTCTCATTGCTACCTTTGATGCTGTAAAGCCATTTTACCATGCAAATAAAACTATTCATCTCTCTCTCTCTCTCTCTCTTTCTCTCTCTCTCTCTCTCTCTCTCTCTCTCTCTCTCTCTCTCACACACACACACACACACACACAAACACAGTGCTTGTAAAGACATTGTATACAGAAATTGAAGTTACTGTCTAATGTCGCTCTTCAGATCCAATCTGCATTGCTTTCTCTTTTACTTTCCATCACCATTTCTTCTTATCTATGGCTGTTAAACATCTTTCACTTCGTCTTGTTTTAATTCTCACAGGCCACCATTGCCATTATCTGGTAATGACGTTCTAAGTAAATTATCTAATGATAATTTGAACCACGATACCTCAAAAGAATATGTCAAGGATCTTTTAAGATTACTCCCGTTACTTTTCAACGATTCAAACCCGTTATATTCGCACAAAAAAAAGGTATATTTTAATTCTTAACAAAGAAGCTAATGAATTACTTAAGATAAGTGGTGTTAAATTACTAGGTTGAAACGTACAACAAGGCAGGAAACATGGGCTAGGCACGAGACTACATTGGTTTGGCGGTTTATTTAGGATAGCCTGAAAAAATAAGAATTTTTTCCTAAAAAAAAATGGGGTTGTCATGAAAAAAGTAGGATGCTTTGTTCTTGATCTACATATCGTCGATAGACTTAGCTCAATAATTGCTTCCTGAAAGTATTTAAAACTTCATCGTATTGATCTGAATACTTCACCAAGACTGACATTTCATCCAGCAGGTGTACTAAACTGCTGATTTGAAGACGACTGTCACTCGCGCTAATCACGCGTCAAAAATTCCATTAATCGAAAATTATTCATAGAGTGACATTCCCGTTAGAAATCTACGATGCAAAAAAAAACTCGAAAGATAATGATCAAGAGACAATATGTATGCAGGTGTGGTTACCTGCTGGCAATGAGTCTAAAGTTTTCAGTGTGGAAAAAGCTACTTGGTAAATACTTAATGAAAGTCCAGCGGCGGCGATTACGCGCTCATTTTACAATAGGCATAACTGCGCTCTCAAGTGTAGGCGGAATATGACTGCTGCTGATCTAAAATTATTACGCGGCATAATTACGCTTATGTATACAGTATGTACACAAATGTGCAGATGCCCACCTTAACTTATATTTAAATATTTTCACCATACTCTTTTTGTCCTTCAACGGGATAGAATGTATGTGTGTGTGTGTGTGCACGTGTGTGTGTGTGTGTGTGTGTGTGTGTGTGTGTGTGCGCAAAAACTAATAATCCATTTAGATTCCCCGAATCTAATTGGGGAGCTGTCCGGCTTCATATACCTCATTACACGGCCCAACAGACGCGCTCAGACTGGCCGCTGTCCTGTGTGCCTGCACTTGAAACGCTGTTGCTTCCCAGCAAAAAACCACTCACAGTGAGCTTATCTGATCTCCATTAAAGGAACTCTTTTTAAGCGGTCTGCACTTCGTATCGCTGCACCGCCTAAGATTAATCTATATCTTGTTGTCTATCTTCTTCTACTCAAACTTTCCGACAGGACTGAATTAACAGTAAACTTAATGGATTAGTACAGAAATATAATGAAATTAGTAAAAGATACATTACATGAGCAGTTCCACTACATTACGATTATGAAGTCAACTATTATCGTAATACAGGTACAGCGGATAATATATGAAAATGTAAACAACATACTACGGTAATTAAAATAAACATTACACGTTAAATCTTATTGAATAATTTCATTCTTACATTCTCCTCAATATCTCATTTTACTCTGCTTTGACTACTAAAAATTCACACTTTCAGTTTTTTCGTTTTTAAAATGATAATTCTCTTAATTTACTTACAAACACATTCAGACCCATCTGCTTTGCGCTGCACAGATGATCAAAATATTATTTAGAATCAAAAATCCATTTGGGCTCTAAATGTTCTTGGCAATAGTTGAAATATGTACTCGCAACATACAGGAACAAAATGAAGAGATTTAATATTGGCGATTAATAACAACAACAACAGTAAAAAAACTCCATTTTACTATGAAAAATAAAATTCAGAAAATAATTGGCCAAAAACATTGTAATAATAATAATAATAATAATAATAATAATAATAATAATAATAATAATAATAACAATAATAATAATAATAATAATAATAATAATAATAATAATAATAATAATAATAATATCTATTTTCGATAACTGCCCTTCAATTTCCAATCCGACCATTCTCTACGACCACTGTTCAGGGCTATATTTCCTCAATAAACATTTCGTTAAGCATCCTTTTCCTTATTTTTTTTCTGTCGCCTAATTCAATACAAGGCTGTTCTGTGATAGGGATCACGTGCTATGCTTGCATCAGGCACGATTCGTCACAGTCTTGTTGCAAGCAATATCTTCCTTAACGGAACCGTAAATATTTGAGACAATTGCCATTTTTGGGATTTTATGTGAAGCTCGCGTTGGTGTGCCTGCTTGAAAAGTTGTGTTCTCCGATTTCATCCCAGGCGAGTACTTCATCCTCATTCAGAGTCGCTGTTTACAATTTATTTTTCTCTTGTGAATATTTTGCAAATCACTAAAGATACTTAATTCTCGGTCAGATACGACCATCATTAGAGCAGATGCTCACATCGTACTCTTTTACTGAGAAAGATTTTATATACATACACATATATAAATAAATATATAATAATAATAATAATAATAATAATAATAATAATAATAATAATAATAATAATAATAATAATAATAACGACAGAGTGCCAAGTGCTTTCCTGTAATTAACACATCTCCTGGGCAAAAAATGAAACAATTATATTAGCAGGAATATATTTGATCTGCTTTTAAAAGATGTATCCTAGAAAACTTTGAAAGTTGAGCCCTGGTGTGTACAAAATAGACAATCTTATTGTTGATAGAATATCGAAGGGTGAAAAGTATCATTTAATTCTTCATAGACAAGTGGTTTTACTATCACTCGCCATTATTACTTTATTATGTGTGATGTCTTTTTATGTATATTAGTATCACTATTACTATTGCTGTTCATATTTGTGAATTCAGCTATTTTTATAAACTGGCTGAGAAGTAACTAGCTTGTTATCATTTATTTTTGTAAACGATGCTGTCTGTCCTCCAGCAATTCTTTTCCTTTTCTGTCTTGTTTGTGTTTTGCAGCTGAGTAATCTAGATGAACATGGTTTCTGTTTGTAATGGCCTAATATTACATTTTTACATTACTTTTTTGTAAGAGCTTTCCTTCTCTCTTATTTTAATACTTTGTTTCACTTGTGCCGTCAAGGTATGTTAATTACACGGAAGTATTTGGCACTCTGTCGTTTCTTTTTAAACTTTCCCTATGGCCTCAGCTGATAATCAAATCATGCGCATATTTAGGATTTTTAGTATGCTGTATATAGATATGTGTGTGTGTGCATGTATATATACACGTGGGTGCGTCTTTTAACAATAACCTCCTTCCCAGGGAGTTCGAATCGTGGACCACTGAAGTAGCAGGTCGATACTTGACCCAGGCAGCTTTAGAGAGCAACATAAAAAGAGAGGAACCAGATTTGCCACTGCATATGCATGGTGTCATAGTGGACACTACTGCATCCCATAAATTATGATTTCACCCTCTCCCCGCTCTACCAGCAGTGAATATACACATTTAATCCTTTACCCCAGTTGGTCCGAGATGATGTACACAATATAAGCAGGCAGTATCGCCTAAAAATAGATGCTACCAATAGTCCCTTTTCCTGTTACCACGCATGCGCAATGGCACATCTTGTCCTCCTCTTACTGTAAATACTCTCTAAAGCTGTTTGAATTAAGCTTCAACCTGCTACTTCACTGGTCTTCGGTCTGTATCCCAGGAAAGGAAGTTATTGTTAAAATCTATTTCCAAGCGATAATTACTACTTACGGGCCCTTCACCAACCTGCATCCTTTTAAATCATCCCAAGAAACTGATCCATTTTGCCAAAATTCCGTACACACAAATAAACTGCAAAAAATTAGTTAGGTAGCTTCCACATTATACCATTTCATTTTTATTCAATAATCACCCTTTCGTTTTGTCTTGCGATATATATATATATATATATATATATATATATATATATATATATATATATATATATATATATATATATATATATATATATATATATATATATATATATATATATATATATATATATATATATATCAAAAAGAGAGAGAGAGAGAGAGAGAGAGAGAGAGAGAGAGAGAGAGAGAGAGAGAGAGAGAGAGAGAGAAAGGAACAACATGTCCTATAATCCTATTATTGATGATTTTAATCAACATAAATGCCTAACTAACAATCCCGAGGCTGTTTTGTTCTCATACACAGCGCCCACCATCCTTTCATTTCCTTGATCGACTCAGCTGACCATATCCAGTTAATTTATACTGCCAATGTACTAATTACCAGAAGGAAATGAAAAGCAACAATAGGAAATCAATTTTATTCTTCTTTTCTTAAAACTTCTCCTTCTGAGCATTGCATATTTATTTTAGGTGAACTTTTTCAACTTTCCTTTATATGAAACTTTTATAAAATCTTCATTTTATAGTATGCGTGCATATACCGTACTGTACTGTTATAATGCATCACAACAGACCACTTCCCTTTAAGCAATGCCTAGCCATGAAAAAAAAAGTCTTAGGTTAATGGGCTGATAAACGACCGCCTACATATGTTTGAGTAGGAAGACGTAAATATTACAAAAATTTTTTGACAATATATATTGCTTCCAACATCTTACCTCCATGTAAAAATTATACTGTACTAAAAGAACAAAAAATAAATGGGGTCGGGGGGATTCCAGAGTTAACATTATTGTAATTCTCAATCTTCATAGAAACTTCTCACCTTGAAACTGGAATGTAAGTAAAACAGACACGTGAAGGCACAAATGTGAGAATGAAAAGACATTCTATTATACATGCATATATATATATATATATATATATATATATATATATATATATATATATATATATATATATATATATATATATATATATATATATATATATATATATATACATATATATATATATATAGAGAGAGAGAGAGAGAGAGAGAGAGAGAGAGAGAGAGAGAGAGAGAGAGAGAGGGCAGGAGCAACGGCAGCAATCAAACGAAGCTCGTGTCTTACTGATGCTGTTGTTGTTATCTCACCTCTGTTAAAGTGGGTTGCAGGAATGGGTTTCCTTAGCCACCGTGACCCCGTGTGGGTTGCCGAGGGCCCCTCCCACACGACCGTTGGGGAGGGGGTGTGGTCTGAGAAGACAGCCATAAAAACTAGTCTACCTCGCCCACCCCAAAGAGACCCGGATGCTTATAAAAAAGAGAAAAAATAATTCAAATCCGTTGCCTTTCCTCAATACTCATATTTGTAGATTTCTCTCATCGATATGGAATATGAAAATTAATAGTGGGCATTCACTGGGGTGCCGAAGAAGGAGGTAATCACACACAAACGCATTACAGTGGCAATCTCACTTTGATATGAGAGAGAGAGAGAGAGAGAGAGAGAGAGAGAGAGAGAGAGAGAGAGAGAGAGAGAGATCTAAGGAACAGGCATTAGAAGAGCACTTAGTTACGCTTTTTATGCCTCCTTAAAAAAAAATGTTCTCCAACAGGCACTGTCGTTAAGAAGCGACATTATAACAACGTGTTTTGATTATGAGGAGACGACCCGCTCATCCCATTAATCATCCAGCCCAAAAATTTTTCTCAACAAGCGGAAGGCCGAAAGGGAAAGGGACTTGAATAGAATTCATGGCCGCGAGTAGGTGGACGCATATACGCACTTCCACAAAACCGTCCTTGCAACTAAAAGATTTACTGTAAATGGATATCAGAACTAAATACCTATCGGTATAACAAGTCACGGTTTGAGAAGGGAGTTCGGGCTACCTTGCATCTCCTGATTACCACAATAAGACGGCTTATTTCAGTGGATTATCACGCCCCAATCGAGGGACACTTTAAAATTCAGGTATGCCTGACGACTTTCGCTTACCTGTTGAACTTAGGTAACGGTTGTGTATATGATTTTATAGGGTAAGCAAAACATATTTCCGTGAAGTTTCCAGTGATACAACAAGTCTATATAACGACCAAATAGCCAGAAATAAACACTAAGGCAGAACTCAAAATTACCCGTTATCCATTCCAAACAGGGGCATATTGGCATACTGTATATCCAAGTTATTTCGTGTGTCGCTCTACAACGGTACAGCAAATGAAACAAAGGGCGAGCCATGCCAATTTCTCGGAGTCTTCAATCAGGAGAGGCAGACAAAAACAAACAAACAAACAAACAAACAAACACGGCCGACGACGATGTGAAACGGCACGGAAAGATTAGATTCAATGCCATCTATTCAATTACCCGATGCTCCGAACGCGCCAGTGAGTTGCAGATTTAAGTTGCTGACGTAAGTTACATGCAACTACTTACTGAAGCCATAAGAGCTACCGAAAACTTCCGTTAGATCACTTCATACTTTTCATATGGCAGGAAGGGGAAACATAAAATGAGAGGGGTCAACGAGGAAATAGGGAGAGGGAACAAAGAAGGAGGTCTAATTAGAAGGCAAAAACGTAATTAGAGTAAATAAGAGAAGAAAGATACTTGAGCGATGGTAATACTTGAGAGATTGTGAAAAGATATCTGACCAATGGCTGTATTCCTGAAAGAACCTGAGAACAAAATTAAATCTGTAAAACTGACAGAAAATAAGAAAAAATTTTCATTTCCACGTCACAACACATAAGAGGATTATGTGAAAATGCACCCGGCTAAGATTATATTAAAAATGTCGAGGAAGGTCAAAAGACAGCCTTGACAAGAAAGAGCAAAAAATAAACAAATAAAACAAAAAGTGAGAGATAGCGGGTGAAAAAAAAAAGTAAGAGATAGCGGGAGAGGAACAAGTGGGTGGAGTGGGGTGGGAGTGGAATGGGGTTAGCACCAGCACGTCCATAATCCCGTGCTTGCGAGGAGAAACCAACAACGAATTCGACACACGTGCCATTCAACCCTACGTATCCCACTGCATTTGTTTAAAAGAAAACAATACTTACTAGGAAAATCATTAAAGATTTGAAGCACGAAGTGTCCAAGCAGGAAAACCATTGAGGACTGTTCAAGCAGTGATTCACAAAAGGGTATTGCTAATGCAACCGCATGGGGTCCCTTTTCAATATGCTCCGCATCGCTGGTGATTGCATTTTTTGTCTTCGGTTTGAATCGATGTGGAAAACTAGTCTAAATTTGCAGTTAAAGTTTAAGTACAAGGTTCTTTAACGAAGGTTCCGCTGCACCGAGTAGTAGTGGCGAAGTTTCATATGCTCTGTTTTTTTTTTTTTTTTTTTAAACGAGGGAAAGCAGGTAAAATCATTTATGACAAACATGAGAGATAAAATTATTTAAGAAAAACTTGAAAGAATTCAATAGAAGCAGATAAAATCACTAAAGAAATCTCAATGCACAAGTTACCAAGTATATAACTTTATTTTATACTGTCAAGATAAGCAGACGACTGAGCACAGAAAGGATAATGACAATGAACGCGAACGTACTTTTTGGTCCTGGGGCTAAGTTACTAAAGCAATCATAAAAAGAACAATTATGCATGATTATCCCGTCTTTGAATTTTTTTTTTCGCTCTGCCAACATAGGCATTAAGGGTTAAGTGTCATGAGATAAAATGTAAGGCTTATCGTAAGGTTGTGTACCGATGTTATCAGTCACCATTATCTGCGCTATTATGATAAGATTTTTAACAAAAGTTACCACTGCTACTAACGCTTATAATTACTGTTTATGATTTCAACAACGTGGGTATGTACGATAAAATAAAAAAAAATAACGCTACTGTCAAGGCTACGTAAAATCGGAGAAAGAAGAACCTGTTATTTGGTTAATGACACGAAGGCCTAAATCCTTTACAGAGTAACTGTTTGCATCTACATTGCTGCAGAACAGTCAGCAACGGAAAGAATGGATTACATCCTGATAATGAAAAGGTCTGTAGAATATGATATCATGTGATCTCTCAGAACAAGATTAGAAAAATGCAGGTCTAAAACACCATTTAAACTGAGTACATAAAGATAGAAATAAATACGAAGTATCAGAGAGCGCAACATAAGTCATCTAGCTTTTAAAATGAAATCTCACACTGAGGTATTGAAAATTATTACTGTCCTAAAATAAATGCTAAACCAAGTATCTCGTGAGGTTTTCGCAATAATCTACAATCAAAATAAAAAACAGGTATAAAGTCCTTAACTCCGAGATGAAAAATTGCACTGAAGTCTTTAAAGAAATTTTATAATGAAGACAAACAAATAAAAATAGCAGCAAGGTGAGGGCAGAATACTTTTCACTCGGTCGGCCATGCATGCAACGAGCTCTTAAAGGAAGACGCGAATCGTGCCCTAGAGACGAAATCACCCATGGAAATTGTGACTGACGAGATTTACTGGGGCAAACGTCAAAAGGAAAAAGAGTAGACGGGTTTAAAAGAGTTATGTTGGTTATGTGTGTGTGTGTGTGTGTGTGTGTGTGTGTGTGTGTGTGTGTGTGAGAGAGAGAGAGAGAGAGAGAGAGAGAGAGAGAGAGAGAGAGAGAGAGAGAGAGAGAAAGTTTACTATTTCTCAAACAGGACATGTATATATGTTAGTGTGCATATATATATATATATATATATATATATATATATATATATATATATATATATATATATATATATATATATATATATATATATATATATATATATATATATATATATATATATATATATATATATATATATATATATATATATATATATATATATATATATCTATATCTATCTCAAGGAATTTGCTCATACTTAAAATATAATGGGAACTTCCCTCCGGTAAGAGATAAGCTCGTAGGGGAAAATAAAATAAAAAATAAAAGCTGAATCACAATCTAAGGAGAAGCAATACAACCGAAAATATACAGTGTTTTAAAAACAACCACGGTGTTATTGTTAAAAAAATTAACATTAATTTGGATTCTGGGAAGCAACTTGTGTCAGGTACTGCAATCATATTTCCATTAACTGATTTTTTATAAGTATAGGGCTTCCTCTCATCAGGCTAATGCGTTCCACGTGCTCCAACCAAAATTTTTAAGGATAAGGAGTGAGGTTTTATCTTTTACAGATATAAAACGTTCAAATCTTTTTATAACGGAAACAATAAGAATTATGGTAGTTTCGACCCCAAAGCATTTATTTAATGCTAAGCTTTTCAAGATAAAAAATAAAGCTCTCCTGTAAGATGTCATATTGATTAATCAGATACAAGTTTTTTTGAGTTCCTTTATGAGTGATGTAGTTTTGACTATTGAATAATGAATAAAGCTTGTACATAATGGTCACAAACATGGAATACCGATAAAAAATCAAGTATTCAAAAATATAACGATAGATACCTATCCAGGTTCATATCAAACAACAATAAACACATTTTTTTAAAATGTTGACATTAAGCAACTCTGAATACCTAGCTGATGATAAGTTACATCTTCAGCAAACAGCAGCAATGTACGAAAGTTTTCTGAATGCGACATACGCATTCCACAGCGGACTTGAGCCAAGTAAGAGTAGCTTTTTGACAGTACAATGAGACGCTAAGTGACGTAGTGTTAGCATTGTCTGAGCACTGAATATTCTTGTTTATTCACAGCAGTTGAGAATTAACCTTTTGTCCTTTAGCATCACGTGAATCACAATCATATATTTATGGAGAGAGAGAGAGAGAGAGAGAGAGAGAGAGAGAGAGAGAGAGAGGTGATTGATGAATTGGACGAACTGCGTTTTACTGAATAAGTGGATATGTCCCACAGAATGGGATTGTCTTGTTTACTTAAGTGACTTAGTATTAAAACGTGCTCGTTAAACACAGCGCTCTGGAATTCTCTTTCTGCTCTGCCTTTCTTGACTCTTTTTAACTTTTATCCCCCCAAAAAGTTAAACCTTATCTTTTATCCTTCTTCCTCTCTTTACTAAATATTGTCTTTTATTCATTTCGGTTCAGGTTTAGAAAAGAGGGCACGAGGTTATCCGTCCCACTGACATCTGTCCTCATCAAAATAGGATATATTTAGCTTAAATGCAAGTATTAAATATTGTAGAGCTTTCTAAATAAAGGTTAAAAATGAAGAAATATTCAGTTTACATTTACAACAAATTTAGAATTCTCAATATAGCAAAGCATGAGGAGTACAACCGAACAACTCTATCGTACTTTACAAAATAAGGGAAAATTAAATTCAGTCAAGCCCACTGGATAAATTAACAATTTCCTCTAGAGAGAGAGAGAGAGAGAGAGAGAGAGAGAGAGAGAGAGAGAGAGAGAGAGAGAGAGAGAAAACAGGTGTATGTAAATGAATGGCTGTTCTGACGAACTAAAATGAAACCGGGCTTAATTTTATAAACAGAGGTAACCATATGGGTTTTCTCAAAAATAACAGACTGATTTTTTTAATACTGACAAACGTATCTGAAGACATTCTTTTTCAGTGCGCCTTAAGAATAAAACTTGCGGACTAGTTTTACGTCGCCTACTGAGCCCTCGACGTAAAACCAGTCCGCAAGTCGGTTTGCGATCTAAAAACACCTAAAGGCCCCCAACGCATGCATGAACTAAACTGGAGCCAAAGGAGATGAAATACCCCAGAGGGTCTGAAAGTGAAGCACGAACAGGTCATGGTACGCGTAGCATTCGCACCAAAATTGGCAAATTTTTTTTTCGATACAGCCAATTATGAAAAGTGGGGCAGACTCAAAGTCTTAAAGCTAAGTGGTTTTAAAAGCAGTCACGACGGGCAAGCTACCTCGCATACAATCGTACTATATATGGAGAAAATAGATGGAACTTTCATATAAAGTCAGACCGAGTACGTACCTGTGAAAGGTGTTACATTGAAAATGAATTGAAAGGAAAAAAAAAAAACACGCCAGCGCACATATTACAACAATGAATTCTGAAGCTCTCACGGTTAATTTCAGAATCTCTGAAGGCACTGGAAGTATTGCATACGTTACACAATTATAATTGCTAGAATGCCATTGAATTTGCACGAAAATCTAGAGATACAAATCTCGCAATTGCAGATGGATAATGACATATCCATAAATAGATACAAACATATATGCATATATATATATATATATATATATATATATATATATATATATATATATATATATATATATATGCATATATGTGTGTGTACACACACACACACACACACACACACACACACACACACACACACATATATATATATATATATATATATATATATATATAAACATATATATACCCGCGCATGCTGGGAAGATATATATAATATGTCAGAGTGGAATAAGTTTCACTATTAAAAAGTACTCTATGAAAAAACTATTAAACGTACTCTATGAAAAAACTGACTATTTCCAAAGTAGTCACTAACAAAACCAGATGAGACACTTGCTGATATATTACTAACAAAGTTGCAAAGACAAAGTCTGACAGGAGTTATCACAGAATAAAATACTATTTTTTGGAAACTATAAATTTTTTTAAATACATTATTTTTCCTGTTTCAAAAAAATACACCATCTGCTATTATTAACTATTCATACCTTCACATGTCAGTCATATACTGAGCTGAACGGCTGTTTATCATTTATCAAATCACAGATGGATTACAAAATAAAAAATAACGAAATACTTGAATGAAAACAACAAGAGGTGAATTCCCTGGTACATGTCCAAAGACATTTCTTTATGCATTATGGGATTGCTGAATAATAAAAAAGATATATAATCATCAAAAACGACTCTTCCTTCACATATAATTCAAAATGGCTTTAAAATCATACTGAATGAAGACTTCGAGTACAACTTTGGCACGTCACTGCATTATTGTGACGGCATGGAAAGCATGAACTAAATATCCTTAATCAACCAAATACTTATAATAAGTGGCTATTAAGTAATTATTTCTCTCGCAATCAAAACGAAAGTAGAACTTTATATCAGAGTTGCGTTTCAAATACTGTGTGTTGAACCCATAGAGTTAACACCATCCATTCTGTATATACACCATCCTAACACGCACATATATCTAAACACACACACACACACACACACACATATATATATATATATATATATATATATATATATATATATATATATATATATATATATAACACCACAGGGAAGATATTGCTAAAACATCGTCAGAGTCCTCCGAAGATGGCTTAGTTAAGCAAGAAAGCCGCAACCAGTCAGGACCTGCAACCGTGTTTTATTTCTTCCCTGTGGTGTTTAATGTATAAAATCCAGTGTAGGGTTATTATATATATATATATATATATATATATATATATATATATATATATATATATATATGTATGTATTATTATATATATATATATATATATATATATATATATATATATATATATATATATATATATATATATATAAGATTGAAATTCCATTGACAGATAAAAGCTTAAAGATGTCATAATATGAATAATTTTATTAATGTTAAAGCTTGACAAGGCGATGGTACGATAATATGGATGGTACATAAGTATGGACAGTATGGATGGTACGTTAATAAAAGCGAAAGACATCAGAACTAAGGAGAAAAAGAAAGCTAACTTTAAAAAGTTATTTAACGGAAGTATAAAACACGTTGTGAAGAGACTAGTCGTAATGGAAGTGAAGAGCGGCTAGCGTACATGCACGAGAAATAAATAAAAAAAAATAACTTCAGTACCTGGATGCCAGAGAAGTGAAAGTGAAGTAAGAATGCTTACACACACACACACACACACATATATATAGTATACAGATATATAGTGTATATATACTATATATATATATATATATATATATATATATATATATATATATATATATATATATAGAGAGAGAGAGAGAGAGAGAGAGAGAGAGAGAGAGAGAGAGAGAGAGAGAGAGAGAGCTCGATCTTCTCATGTAAGAGATAGATAAGTTGTTGAGGAAAGGTAGGCCATGCAGTAAGTTCATTAATCTACGGCTCCGTGGCTGTGGGCGAACCCGATGACACACTATAAATCCGTACCTATTCGCAATTCCGCTTTCCTAATTGGCCTATTCACAAACATTTATCACTGCGCTACAGATTAAGTAAGTGGTCTACAGTAAGGTTATTGAAACATGTTCTCTGTAAAAAAAAAAAAAAAAAAAAAAAAAAAAACTACTAAAACTTGCAGTGCTTTTTTTTTTAATGTTTCAATTTATTGTGAACTGTTTAAAAGCGAACGATGACTAAATGCTAAATGAACTGTCAAAATCTTAATTTCTTTTCACGGAAATTCGTGAAAAATGGGAATTATATTTTTGCTTTTAAAAAAACGGGATAAATTTAGGGAAAGCATTTCGAGAATTTTAAATAAGTTCATATAAAACTGAAGCAACTCAAATTTTGGTCATTAACAACGATAAGCAGACAAAAATCAAAGTTTCGAAAGCAATAATCTATGGAAAAATGAGTCTATTCAAACTTAATTTTTGCCGTCCAAAACTTACAGTTGTCGTCTGTTCACTATCTTTATTCAGTGCTGTTTCCTCTGATAAATAATTCTCCTGAAGCCTAACATCAAGAATGTCTCTGTTTCAATCGAAAAGAGCAAAAATTACCCATAAATCTAAAAAGTAATTTTCATGTCAACTATTAATAAAATAAAAAGTTAATACTTCTATGCTTATAAGAAAAGTCCACAGGTCCTCACAATGTGAACAACCAAAAATAAATTACTTCTGAAAAAAAAAATACTACGTACACAATAAGAGAAAAAGACTACTGTGGGGAGGAGGTTTTGAAGTGGCCATGGCCTGTGTGCGAAATCTCCCGAGCAGATTAAGTTTAGACCAGTGAAAGTGCAACACTAACGCACCCATCAGATATAAACAATTACCGTAAACAAAATATCTAATCTGGAAATGTTGAGTTACTTGCACAGGAAAAAAAATTTCAATCTGCCATGGTGATAGATGATTCTGTTTTACAAGTAAGCAGATTCAAGTGCTGCCCTTCTTAACGCTCGCGCGTGCAAACACACAAACGCACGCGCGCGCGCACACACACACACACACACTTCCTTAAATCCTCTGTTAACGTGGGAAGGATGAATAAATAACAACAACATCACGTCTTGACCCCATCCATCAGTACACTTTATAGGTTAGTATTTTTAAGCCATCAAAAAACATGACAGTCCCCTTCCCCTCAGTCTCACCCCTCCTTGCTGCTTTCGCGCGAAAGGGTGAGGCTGGCCATGCCTACAGCATACTAATCAAGGCACAAAGCAAGTTTATGGTGGCAGGATTTCAAAGCCAGACGACTGATTGAACCGTTTGCATTCGTTAGCGCTGCTTCAATGTGACTAAAGGGAGGACAAGGTTAAATGGCTGGTTATAAAGGACTTGACGCACATTTAAGTCATCCTTTCATGTGCAAGCCACACCGGTCTTCCAGATATTCGCAACAATCATGCTGGTTTATTATTGATTTATTATTCACGAAGGACATATTTTTATAAAGCCCTATAGAAGAACATGAACCTGTCTAGAAAGCATCTAGAGAACAGAATACACAAAGTCTAACGAATAAACATTACAGTGGGAGAAAGGGCGCTGGTGACTGGTGCAATATATGTACAGTACATACGATACCGGGGTCTAAGCGATGACAGGCAGGGCAGCCGATCGAGACTACAGTCTACCCCAGAGACAAATCAAAGTCCTTCAAATAAAGGCATCGTGCTTACCCCCATAAAATGGGAAAAAAGCACGTTAAAAGAAGAAGAATGGTAAATGTCGCCTATACACAACCCCATGGCAACCATACTTTCCTTTAAGGGAAAGAGTTCATAAAGGATTAAGCAACCAGATTTACCGGCTATCGGCTCTTAACCGTTGAAGTGAAATGAAGCCCCTGCATCATAAATTTCATAAGCCATTGTTGAACGCCCTCCCCAGCGGCAACTTTACTTTAAACATGCATTGTGTTTACTCGTCCTTATCTTTAAGTAGTACTCGGTGAAAGGAATCGTTCATCATTTTCAAAGTTCAGCCGTTTCACGAATAGGGAAATTTCACGAGTATCATTTCCTGTTTGCTCACATGAAAGCCTATTCGCCCAACTCATTTGGCATTTTCCTACTGACTTTACAACCTAAGACCGCCTACAACCACACGATTAATATGATGTCATCGTCGACACTTGAAGCAAAATCTGTCCATCTTCATGCCGATAACTGCCTGACTGTCTAAATTCACGTGTTTAAGATCAAAGCTTACACTGATCATATATTAAGAAATGTAAAATACCTGTAATTCACGTCCTTTTTATAGCTTTGCATATCTTTGACTTCTTCCAACCTCATCTCCCAAAGTTTCGAGGTTTAACAACAACTATTCCATTTATCCAATGTAATTAACCGTCTCTTCTGTAACTCTATCACGTTTTAATCAGTTCAGCTGTTTTTCAGCAATAAAAGGTTTTCAGTTAAATTGGGAGACATTCATATAACCAAACTATACTAAAACCATTCTCTACTTCAATAAGCTTCCAAAATGATTCACCAGAAACAACCTTATGAACATTATTTTCAGTTCATATTTATTTTTCAAGACAAAGCGTATACAACTACAGGTAACAAAACAATCTCTCAGAACGAATGAAGTATAAATCTGTCTTCAATGAAATAGAGTACATTCTGTTTTAATAAAAAAAACATTGATCTGAACCTTTTTAACGTCTTTGCTTTAGGTGCCACCAACCTTATTGAGCAATGGCATCTTTTTCTGGTGGCAGCAAAATGATAATATACATATAATAAAGCTGAACAGTCGAAAAAATGGAAACGTTTTGCATCGATGGCAAACATTAAGTTTAATTAAGTTGAAATGAATTAAAACCTCTGAATCTTAATTTAAATCCTATGCTCACAGTTCTGTGCTTGAGTGCGATACAATACCTTAAATGTCGCAGATGAAAAGAACAGATAAATAGATGTCTAAAAACATAAATAAGTAAAAAACTGAAACTCATACTAAGTCAAATAAATGTTGCACTTGAATCAAGATCTGCTCTGTTGGTTTGTCAGTCTAGGTCCACACCAGGACTTATACTACCTTTCATCTCTTGTAACACTCATGGGATGACCTGGGGAGAAGTACCCGCAATGGCATAAGGTCAACCTAATTCAAACCAACCAACAATCAAGATTATAGGAGTAAGTAAAAGACGAAGAGACGAGGAGAATGTTAGCCTTATTCAGTAAATGCTCAAGAGATTAATTCTTTCGAGAGAATTGCCCTCTGTTTAATCCAAATCTCTCAGTGAAAACTGGATGCCTCAGGATGCATAAGGTAGTCTTGAGGATGCATTTCGTCTGAGTCATCGCTGTCCATCCCTTCGCAGATCTACTTGTCCTTTCGAGCACTTTCACTGCCAGCTACTTGACAGGGACGTGGATTATGTATCTTCCTTATCTG